>NC_059341.1:86911694-87141694 GCF_018350155.1 Leopardus geoffroyi | reverse complement strand
CCCTTTCTCTCAAAAATAAACAAATATTTAAACAATGGTTAAAATGTTAAATTAAGGTAAATAAATAAAAATAAATTAGCGAATATAAACCTAGCTGTTATAAAACTAGTCATATAATAAGGTAATTGTGAACAAAAAATTACACAATACAGGAAAGTATGTATAATCATCTTATCACATAATACTGTATATGTCCAATATAATAAGGAATACTGATATTTCTATATCAAGCAGAAATGTGATCAGATGCATAGGTTTCTTTTTATTTTCTACTTCTACGTTCTTCATGGCTAATCTCTAGCCTTCACAGGCCACAGGTAACAGAAAATAGAAGAGAAATTCTATTAACTCACAGACAATGCAAGCTAACTACAAATCATATTCTGGATCAGAGTTATGAAGTTAATTTACGTTAAAAATATTCTGGATCAGACTCATGAAGTTATTATTATGTTTAAAAGAGCATAATGGTAAAGACCAAAAATACATGGCAATGGAAATCCTCATTTGGCATACCATTTTATTTTTTTATAATTTTTTTTTTCAACGTTTATTTATTTTTGGGACAGAGAGAGACAGAGCATGAATGGGGGAGGGGCAGAGAGAGAGGGAGACACAGAATCGGAAACAGGCTCCAGGCTCTGAGCCATCAGCCCAGAGCCTGACGCGGGGCTCGAACTCACGGACAGCGAGATCGTGACCTGGCTGAAGTCGGACGCTTAACCGACTGCGCCACCCAGGCGCCCCATTTGGCATACCGTTTTAATCAGTATTGGTAGTTTTAACATTTTCAAGGTCTCTTTTGTTTATTTCCTGCATTAGAGTTACAGTTTCATTATCCGATGTCTCTCTCTCTCTGTCTCAATATTATTTGCCTCTTTTCTTGAAGCCCCATGCTGCCTCTTGGGCTGGTCAGATTCCAGAGTAATGACTTGAAATCTCCTGGGTGGGAGTTCCAGCACCAGAAGTCTAATGGGGAAAGAAGCCTGTGAGTATATTAAAAATATTTTCTTTATCCTCTTATGATATCATGTTTCTCCCCTCAGGTTCAGAGGATGACATTCTATTCTATTTTTCAGGAACACAGATTATCTTAGATATATGTACGCTTTCATACTTTAATAGAAAAACTTAAAACATTCACAGATTTTATACCCACTGTATATTCTTTTAATTCAAATTACTATGGAAAACTCAAGTCTCCTACTTATGTATGTATGTATGTATGTATGTATGTATGTATGTATTTATATAGGGAGAGAGTGCATAAGCAGGGGAGAGGGTTAGAGGAAGAGGGAGAGAACCTTAAGCAGGCTCTACACTCAGCCCTGAGCCCGATGCGGGGCTTGATCCCACTACCCTAGAATCATGACCTAAGCTGAAATTAAGAGTCAGATGCTCAACTGACTGAGGTCCCCAGGTACCCCTCAAGGCTCCTACTTTAAAGGCAAGTTCCTCAAATATTCCCTGTAACCTATTTTTTCTCAGTTACCATTTCTTTTTCTTATATATCAATCTTATTCTCAGCAACTAGGTACTCTTATACGATAACACATGGTTAAGAATTTTCTAACACTGAGATGTTTTTCATCTTTTCTTATACCTTCAGTGAAGTTATTCTAATAGGAAGTTATCATAGAGTATATTAGGCAAGGTTGTCTTGCTGCCATTTTAATCAAGGAATGAATGCATATATAAATATATACACACGCACACACACACACATATATATAGTTTATGTCTATGACATTTTTAAAATAATGGTTTTGGGTTTCTCAATAAATTCATATTTTATATATAATTTTTATTTTTTATTTGTATTTTACTTTTGGATAGGATATTTTATTATTTTTTATTTTATTATTAGTTTTTTATTTATTTAATGTGAAATTTATTGCCAAATTGGTTTCCATATAACACCCAGTGCTCATGCCAACAGGTGCCCTCCTCAATGCCCATCACCCACTTTCCCCTCCCTCCCACACCCATCAACCCTCAGTTTGTTCTCAGTTTTTAAGAGTCTCTTATGGTTTGCCTCTTTCCCTCTCCATAACTTTTTTTTCCCCTTCCCCTTCTACCTTATATATAATTTTTAAACACCATTTCATTGGATTAGATTGCTGCATGTATAAACATATTCAATTAAATAGCTTCTGTTTTTCTCAGCTTGATCGTATATCAAAATTTTATTTTTGAGAGATAGCAACCTTCATGAATAATCTTTGTAGTACTCATGCTATGAATTAAGGGCTCTCATATGTTTTTCTATCAAAATTTACCTTAGTCAAATTTCAAAATATGACCAATATTCTCTTTCTTGCCACTTGATGACAATTGCTATTTCTGAGAGCTCCCAATTTTATTCTTCTGTTTTTCCCATAACGTATATATATTATGTGAAATATAAAATTTTCCTTAAATAAATTTCTAATTTTCCTATGTGTACCTTCTGAGTATAATGTAGGAGAGGTTGCAATTATTGATTAATGTGTTAAATGGGAAACATATGGTCAAAATAGGTGAAAGATTGGACAACTTCAACAGAGAACTAGATTCTATAAAAAACAATTCAGTGAAGACAGTGACATCACCAAAATGGTACAGTAGAAGATGTCAGCTTCCATCTCCCTACAGAGCATAATTAGACAGCTATCCATGAGCAAAGTTCTGGGAGAGACTCAGGGGTCCACTTAAAAAGTTTTAGCAACACAGTAAAGCAAAAACACCTGAGGATAAGTTCACAAGGGTAGGACGAACAGTTTCATTTGCCTTCATCATCTCCTGCCCCAGGCCAGCTCTATTTTTCACCAAAACAGAACTCCCAAGACTGAGAGGGCTTCCCTCAGCAGGAAAAGGAGATCAACTTGAGAAAATGGTTTCCTCAACTTTTCAGTGCTCTGCACAAAGTATCTGCTTTGGTCTCAACCCTCTCAAAGACCAGAAAAACTAAACAGCTGGAAACAAGGAACGAACACAGGGGCAAACAGTATCAGCCATATGGCAGGAGTGACAATGGTCCCAGTAGCCTGTACTGCAGAGGATCATGGCAACCTTTGTCACTTGAGGAGCTCAACAGCCCTTGTGGACAGTTGCAACACCCAGCTTTCATCATTGAGGACTTCTCTTCATAGACCCCAGACTGACCCACAGAGGACCCTCACTGCTTTCTCCACTGAGAAAA
Source organism: Leopardus geoffroyi (assembly GCF_018350155.1). Lineage (NCBI taxonomy): Eukaryota > Metazoa > Chordata > Mammalia > Carnivora > Felidae > Leopardus > Leopardus geoffroyi. Next base: position 87,138,513 of record NC_059341.1, on the reverse strand, counting down.
CCAACAGCCAACATAGCCATCATGGACCCCTTGCAGATTTTGCTACTGAAGTTTTTCACCACAGGCTTTCCTGTTTGTAGACACCAGCTGCCTGAGACCTTCCTCACTCCACACAGCTTCTTGTGGACCTGGTACCAGCCCTGACTCCTGTCACTGGCCAGTACCAATGTGTGTGTCTGCAGCTAGTCCCTAAAGCAATGTACGTACAAGCCACTGGCCCTCACTTCTATCACCAGCATCAAATTCTATGTGCACACCAGAAGATAGTACCTCCAGCTACTCACACGCATGCAGACAGTCCACACCCCGCAGCTGCTTGGGTTCCCAGGCCAAACCTGACTCCTTCAGTGGACTGCACAAATATGCGTGCTTACAGCTAACCCCAGGGGCCATGCACCTCCATGCTGCCTGATCTAACTCTCCTCACTGGTCCCAACCATCATGCATGTGCCTGTGGCTAGCCCCTGTAGTCATGCAAGTATATGCCAACATATAGAAACCCCACAGCTGCTTGTGTGCCTGCAGTTGATTCTGACCTCTGTTGTTGGGTCCAGCCATTGACACTATGTGTGTGTCTATACTGGCACTTTCTACCACATAAGATACCTTCATTCAGCCATCACAGCAGCATCCAACGCCAGTAGAATGCATGTTCTTCTCTGCATATGGATACCTTCTCCAGGATACATTATATATTAGGTCACAAGACACGTCTCAGCAAATTTTAAAAGACTGAAATCAGGAGCTACGGGGTGGCTCAATCAGTTAAGCATCCAACTCCTGATTTAGGCTCAGGTCATGACCTCATGGTTAGTGATTTTGAGCCCCAGTCATTCTCTGTGCTGACAGTGCAGAGTCTGCTTGGGATTCTCTCTCTCCCTCTCTCTCTGCCCCTCCCCTGCTTACACCTGCACGCTCTCTCTCTCTCTCTCTCTCTCTCTCTCAAAATAAATAAATAAACATTAAAAAAAAGACTGAAATCAAACCAAGTATCTTTTCATCACAATGGTATGAAGCTAGAAATTAGTAGCAGGAGGAAAACTATAAAATTCACAAATGTGTGGAAATTAAAGAACACACTCCTGAACAACTGATTTAAAGATGAAATCAAAACAAAAACAAAATACACATACACACACACACACACACACACACACACACACACACATATATATATATATATATATATATATATATATATATAAATGGAAGCAGAGCATATCAAAATTTACAGGATGTATGAAAACAATGAAGGAAGATTATGAGAATAAATGCCTACATTAAGAACAAAAGATCTCAAACAACCTAACTATACACCTCAAGGAAGTAGAAAAAGAACAAACCAAGCCTAAATTTAGAGAAAGAGAGGAGGTAACAGAGCAGAAATAAACAAAATAGAGATTAGAAAATCAATAATAACATCAACAAAACTGAATTGGTTTTTTGAAAAGATTAACAAAACTGATACATGTTTTGCTAGATTTACCAAGGAAAAAAGAAAGAAGAATCAAATATATAAAATTATTTTAAAAAAGGAAACATTACAACTGACACTACAGAAATATAAAGGATCATTTGAAACTACTGTGAATAATTACATGCCTATAAATTGGAAAACCTAGAAGAAATCTTTAAGTTCCTAGAAACATAGAATAGAACAAGTAAAATCATGAAAAAAATAGAAAAATCTTAACAGAGAAATAATAAGTGAGGAGATAGTAACAGTAATCAAAAATCTCCTAACAAAGAAAGGCCCAGGATCAGATGGCTTCATAGATAAATTTTATCAAACACTCACAGAAGAATTAACATCAATTCTACTTACACTTACAAAAAATTGAATAAGCATCCCCCACCAACTCATTTTACAAGGCCAGTATTATGCAGATACCAAACCCAGAAAAGAATACTGTAAGTAAAGGAAACTTGAGGACTGTATCTTTATAGAGAGGTATAGGATGTAAACATTCTTAAGAAAATACTAGCAAACCAAATTCAATAGCACGTTGAAAGGACAATATATCAACTGGAATTCATCCCTGGGATGCAAGGATGTTTCAACATAGGACAGTCAACAAATGTGACACGTGACATTAATGGAATGAAAGACAAAAATCGTATGATCATCTCAAGAGTTGCAGAAAAGAAATTTGACAAAATTCAACATCCTTTCATGATATAAACTCTCAATAAACTATGTATAGGAGAAATATACTTCAACATAAGAAGGGCCATATATGAGAAGCCCACAGCTAATGTCATACTCAATGGTAAAGAGCTGAACACTTTCCATCTAAGATCAGGAACAAGACAAGAGAACCTATTCTCATAATTTCCATTCAACATCGTGCTATAAGTCCTAATTAGGCAAGAAAAAGAAATAAAAGGCATACAAATCAGAAAAAAAAGTAAAACTGTCTCTATTTTATGATGACATGATCTTCTATATAGATGCCCTCTAATGACTCCATCAAAACATTCTTTGACCTAATCAACAAATTCAATAATGTATAAGGATACAAAGTCAGGATACAAAAATTAGCTGCATATTGTATACACTAACAGTAAACTATGTAAATAAGAAATTAAAAAACTATCCCATTCACAGTAGCATCAAAAACAATAAAATATTAGGAATAAGTTTAATCAAGAAAGTGAAAGGTCTACAGACTGAAAACTAGAAGATATTGCTGAAAAAAACTGAGGACACAAATACATGGAAAGATATTCTATGTTCATGGACTGGAAAAATTAATATTGTTAAAATATCCATATTATCCAAGGCAATCTATAGATTCAATGCAATCCCTACCAAAATTCCAATGGCATTTTTCAATGAATAGAAAAAGCAATTATAAAATTCCTATGGAACCACAGAGACTCTGAATAGCCAACACAATCTTGAGAAGAAACAAACATGGAGGCATCATGCTTCCTGAGTTCAAACTATGTTACAAAGTTATAATAATCAAAACAATATGGCACTGGTATAAAATAGATACATAACCCGAAGGAACAGAAAACAGAGTCCAGAAATTAACTCATACATATATGGTCAACTGATATTTGTCAAATGAGCCAAGAATACTCAGTGGGGAAAGGATAGTCTATTCAATAAATGGGAAACCTGAATATATCCACATGCAAAAGAATAAAATTGAACCCATATCTCACACCACTCACAAAAATGAACTCAAAGTAGAATAAGGACTTAAACATAAGACCTGAAAATGTATACTCCTAGAAGAAAACATAGGTAAAGAGCTTCATGAATTTTTGTGTATGACATGAAAGGAGCAAGCAACAAAAGCAAAAATCAACAAGTAGGATCACATCAAACTAAATTCACAAAATGAAAGGCAACCTACAGAATGGGAAAAAAAAAATTGTAACCATATATCTGGTAAGGTTAATATCCAAGATATACTTTTAAAAACTGATAAAAACAATGCAAAAATGTTTGTTAATTGCAAAGAAACAATAGTTTAAAAAAGGGCAGAAGACTTAAATAGATATTTTCCAAAAGATGACATAACTCATAACCAATAGGCACATAAATAAGTGTTCAACATCACTAATTATTGGGGAAATGCAAATCAAAACAATAATGAGATACGACCTCACACCTATAATGAAATAAAAGCGACAAAAATGCTGAAGATGAAGAGATAAAGAACACTTGCACACCACTGGGGGGAATATAAATTGGTACAGCCACTGTAAAAAAACAGTCTGAAAGTTTCCCCAAAAATTAAAAATAAAACTACCATATGACCCAGCAATTGCACTGCGTATATATCCAGAGGAACTGAAATCACTCTGTTGAAGGGATTCCCATGTTCATTACAGTATTATTCACAATAACCAAGACACAGAAACAACCTGTTAACTGATGGATGAATAAATAAAATGTGGTACATATACAGAAGAGAATATTCAGCCATAAAAAGAAGGAAATTTTGCCATTTGTGACAACACAGATGGACCATGAGGGCAATATGCTACATGAAATAAGTCAGAGAAAGACAAATACTATATAATCTCATTTATTATGTGGAATCTAAAAACATTAAATGATAGAGAGCAGAAGAATTAATTAGCATGTCATTGGGCTGCTTCTCTCAGAAAAAAAAAAAAAAAAAAAAAAAAACACACCACCCAAGATTTGGAGCTGGAGAAGCAGTCCATATTCTCACCATACATATCTGGAGGAGAACTTCCATCATACTGAACTGAGGAGAGAGGGAGAGGGTTGTGGCTCAAATGCCATAGGTTCTGTGTTCCTATGAGAAGTTGTAAGTGTTGTTAAATACATGTATTTCCATGTGCTCTGTGCTCTCAGGACAATTTCCACAATTAAAAAAATACAACGTTCATCAGTTTTCATTGTATTTCTGAGGAGCAGGTTTCTGGAGCTTGTCATACTACCATTCCAGCAAGTTCCTTGCTTCTTAAATACAAATTATATGGAAACTCAAGTGAAGGAAAGCAAGCCATCAAAAAGAAAATGAAATAAATCTTTGAGTTTCACATAAAGTCAAGTTTAAGGTGGATACAGACCTATACAAGCTGTTGAAATAGCATAAAGTACATGGTACAACTGTCCCTACTCTACATGTCTTATAAATATACATAGCACTTGAAGTTTTATGTTCTGTATTTGTAATCTGACTATGGTGTTGAATTTTTCAATTATAATTTTATGCTGCATTGTAACACTGAGAAAGAATGATATAAAACTTTTAAGTCATAACTTGTATTTTGAAAATACCTCAATAGTAAAGAGTAAACAGATGAGGTGTTAGAATGGGAAGTTTAGAGGAGGCATTGAATCAACCTGTGACAATCATACATAAAAATTTTTGTTGTTTGTTTTTTTGATATTTTATCTTATCATCCTCAACTATATATCACAAAAACTGAGATATTATTTAAATTCATTGATAATTTCCTCAATCAGGGAAATGCTTCTATTTTAAGAAAATCCAATAAATATGACAGCAATACTAGTCAAAAGACCTAAAGTGAGACATATATCAGATTCGTTGTTTTCATCTTCATCTTTAAACCTAACTGGATGGTTTGTTGTCTTAATATCAAATAATGTATATAAATTTTTCAAGTCCTTAATACTTTCTTTAAATTGGGAAACTCTAAATAGGAGTCTCTGAACTAATCGGAAGTACTGAAATTTTACTTCTAATAAAACATGTCTCTTCTCATTATTTTTGAGTCAAGAGTCAACTGGAATCATCTTTAATCAACAGGCTCACTACTGTGAATGTTTCGGTTGCACCTGTGTTTTCTCAGCTTTCCTTTCTGCATACCATATCATTATATCAACTCTCAACAAGCGAGCGTCTTTTGGAATCTAATAAAAATATAATTAATTTTATGCACAACTTGTTTTCTAGTTCTTTAGTGAAAAAGGTTATCAGATTAGACTCAGATTTAGTCTGATATTTTCAGTTTCTAAATTACACTACTACTCTCACCTCCCTTTAGAATATTAACTTTGACAATAATTGGCAAAAGTATTAATAATGACTTCCAGAGAAGTACACACAAATCTCATGAAAATTGGATGATGGAGGAGATAAAGAACTCTGCTAAGTCATCCATAGCTTTGTAACTCTGATTGAAAATCTTCAACTAGAAAATATTCTGTTCAGTGACAGCAAACCATTTCATTTTTAAAGTTTCTATAAGATCATAATTCTACTACGCATTCTTTCATGTGTCATATTTGTAATGTATTTTTTTTAATATCAAAAATAACAATTCTTTTTAGAAGTGGATTAGAAAGATACCAGTTCTGAGATAACTTATTTTTAGCAAATTTTCTTCTACTATAAAAGACTTAAGGTCAAAATTCTGTCAACATACCTTTATGTATAATAGCAATAATTTTTTTTGAATTTTTATTCCCTACACTGGTAACTAATAGAGCATGTCAACTTGAGGTACTTGTAAGTGACAGGAAGTTTCTAATTCACAAACCACATGTCACACTAGACAATCAGAACTTGACCTACAGATAATCTACCCCAACCTCTTAATTTTACTATTTAAGAAGTTGAGCCTCAGAGGGTGAATGTGATATGCCCACCGTGCTTTCCAGTAGGGCTTTTCTAGAAAACAAGGTACCTCATTCCACTCCACTGTTCTTTCCTTCACATCGTTTTGCCTATATTATGAACAACTTTACCAAGTGCAATTAAAAAATATAGGTAGACCTACTTTTCTAAATATTTCTTGCCTAATTCAACGTTTCAGAATCCTTAACAGCCTACATTTTGCATCATATGAGCAGCCACCTCACATTCGTATTACTGTAAAACTCATCTGTACCTGCAAGCCTACAGCTATTGCTTACCTGCACCGTGCTATCTCCACACCATATATTGGCATTTGCTTTTCCTGGACAATCTGAATTGTCTATTAAGAGAACATGAACTCAGTGAATAATCTTAAAACTCTCTGCTTCCTTTCTTTGTCTAGATAGGATTTTTAACACATTCTCATTTTTATTTAGACAAATGAAAATATTACAACATGTTGCTATTTGCTCTTCTCAGATTACTTTGTCATTGCCATCCTAGGATCTTTGCTTCTATGTAGGATTTCAAATGTAATTTCCACAGCTGGTACTGTAGAACTGAAAGAACGATTTAGATCATATTCTGCTTTGATATTCCAATGGGTTATAATATAAGGTAATATCTATGTTCAACTTAAAAACTGGTATACAGGGGCGCCTGGGTGGCGCAGTCGGTTAAGCGTCCGGCTTCAGCCAGGTCACGATCTCGAGGTCCGTGAGTTCGAGCCCCGCGTCAGGCTCTGGGCTGATGGCTCAGAGCCTGGAGCCTGTTTCCGATTCTGTGTCTCCCTCTCTCTCTGCCCCTCCCCCGTTCATGCTCTGTCTCTCTCTGTCCCAAAAATAAATAAACGTTGAAAAAAAAAATTAAAAAAAAAAACAAAAAAACTGGTATACATAAATTGGGAACATCACTTAAAAAATTCTATTGGTGGCCAACTTACACAGTACCACTTTTCATTTCATTTTTTGGAGATTGACATCATTGCTTAAAAAGGGTAAACTGGTGATTTTTTACTTCCTTTTCCATATGCCCACCCCATATTAAAACCTATCTTTTTGCAAATCCCATTTCTTTAGACCTGAGATAGGTACAGAGAAATTATGAGTTAACTAGATAAAGGATTTAGTTTTATACTTGTGATATAAAATATTTATGTAAAAGTTAAACAATGGGAAGAACATGAAGAAGGCTTAAATCTCATGTTGTGTTTACTCTATTATTGTCATTGAGGCCAATGGAGCATATTAATTCATCCTTTCAACATCTATTGAACATGTACAATATATAATACTCAATGACCTAACAGTATACAAACATGAATTATAAAAGATCACTGCTTTTATGAAAATAACTACATATTTTCAAAAATGATGTATAAGAAATGTCTAACAATAATTTATTGAGGTTCATTTTTGAGAATGAATGAATAGTAAATAAGAATATGTTATCTGAAGGGCACCTGGGTGGTTCAGTTGGTTGAGTGTCTAACCCTTGATTTCGGCTCAGGTCATGATCCCAGTCTTGTGGGATCAAACCCATGTTGGTTTCTGTGTTGCACGTGGAGCCTGCTTAAGATTCTCTTTCTCTTTCTCTCTTTCTCTCTTTCTCTCTTTCCTTTCTTTCTTTTCTTTCCTTCTTTTCTTTCCTTCTTTCTTTCCCCTTCCTTCCCTCTCCCTCTCTCCCACTCAGTACCTCTCCCCAACCCTCATAGGAACTCTCTGTCTCAAATAGAAAAAAAAAGAGTATGTTACCTGAAAACTAACATACCATTGATTAATATGAACTGAGCATTTATGATATGCCACACTCTTTGCCTGCATTAATCAGTATATTTTTTTCTAAAAAGACTACTTTTTAAGAGCAGCTTTAGGTTTACAACAAAGTTAGGAGAAAGAGATTTCTCACACATGCATATCCTCTCCTTATAAACATCAACCACCAGAATGGTACTTTTTACCAAGGATGAACCTATACAGACACATCATAATCGCCCAAAGTCCATAGTTTAATTTGGTTCAATATTGGTACTATGGTATTATGGCCTATTTTTTTAAATTCAGGTTTTCTTTTTTTTACATGTTTCTTATTTTTGAGAGACAGCATGAGCAGGGGAACAGCAGGGGGCACAGAGGATCCTCAGTGGGCTCTGTGCTGACAACAGTGAGGCCATCAAGATCATGATCTGAACTGGAGTCGGATGCTCAACCAACTGAGCCACCCAGGTGACCCTCAGGTTGTTTGTTTTCTAATTGTTGAGTTTTACGAGATACTTGTATAGTTCAAATAATAGCCTTATATCAGGTATGTATTTCACAAATATTTTCTCCCAGTCTGTGGGTTGTATGCTAAATGTCTTTATACGGACTTTTGTAAAGCAGAGTTTTGAATTTTGATAACATCCATTTTATCAATTACTTCTTTCATGGATTGTGTCTTTTGTGTTATATTTAAAAGACATCACCATACCTAAGCTGATGCAGGTTTTTTCCAATTTATCTTCTAGGAGTTTTATATTTAAATTTAGGTCTATGATCTGTTTTGAGTTAATTTTTGTGAAAGTTGTAGGGTCTTCAAGTTCATTCTTGCATGAAAATATCAAGTTGTTTTGGCACCATTTACTAAAGAGAGTACTTTTTAAAAATCTTTTTTAATGTTTATTTATTCTTGAGAGACAGAGAGAAACAGAGCACAAGTGGGGCAAGGGCAGAGAGAGAGAGGAAGAAACAGAATCCAAAGTAGGCTCCAGGCTCTGAGCTGTCAGTACAGAACCAACACGGGGCTTGAACCCACAAACTGCGAGATCATTACCTGAGCCAAAGACAGATGCTTAACCGACTGAGCCACTCCATTGTATTGCCTTTGCTCCTTTGGCAAAGATCGGTTGATTACATTTTCGGGGGTCCATTTCTGGGCTTTCTATTCTCTTCCATTAATCTATTTGTCTGTTCTTTGCTAATACCATATTGTCTTCATTCCTGTAGCTTTATAGTAAGTCTTAAAGTAGGATAGTGTCAGTCTATCTACTTTCTGGGATTTTGATTGACTATGCACTGAATCTATGGATCAAGTTGGAAAAAAGTGACATCTTGACAATATTGAATCTTCCTATCTGTGAACATGGAATATCTGTTTATCCAGTTCTTCTATTTCTTTCATCAAAGTCTTGTTGTTTTTCCCCATATAGATTTTATACATATTTTGTTAGATTCATACCTAAGTATTTCATTTTGGGAGGTGCTAATATAAACAGGGGTTTTAATTTCAAATTCCACTTGTTTATTATTGGTATATAGGAAAGCAACTGACTTTTACATATTAACCTTGCAACCTGCAATTTTGCTATGATTTCTCATTCTACCTGTAGAACTCTTTGTCCAAAATGAGTTTCAAGAGGACATTTACCAATTTGTGAAACAGATGAGAAGAGAGTTGCTTTGGTTAAGAGGCTTAGAGAGATGGTATCTATCTATCTATTCATTTATTTATTTATTTATTTATTTATTTATTTATTTATGAGAGAGAGAGAGAGAGAGAGAGAGAGAGAGAGAGAGAGAGAAATGGGGAGGGCAGCGAGAGAGCGGGAATCCTATGCAAGCTCTGAACCTCAGCACAGAGCCAGATGTATGGCCTGACCTCATGACGAGAGCCAAAATCAGTAGAATGCTCAGCCAACTGAGAGTGACCCAGGCACCCCTAGAGAGGTGCTATTTCTTATACTTTCAAATATTTTATATTCAAACACACATTACAATTCCAAGATGAATAACAGATTCACTGATTGTCATTTTCTCATTAAAATCATAACTAATTTCTAATTTATAGAAGACTGATAATAAACTTGCCCATTTAAGCCTTCATCAATATCCACATATTCATATTACTACTTTTGTTTTCTTAAAATTACCACAGTTTTAATTCCGAAACCCAAGGCAATTATAAGTGTTTTTCATCAAATATTTGTAGTTTCTCCCTGAAATGTTCCATGTTTATAGACAGTGTAAGCACAGGGAAGGGAGTGGAACAGTTCTGAATTCAAATTTATTTTATATTCCACAGGTTAGCTCTGTGGCATTGGAAAAGGAGGTGAATTTATGTATTGAACATTTACTATGTGGTAGGTATTGTGTTAAACATTATATATACTATATTTCATCTTGAACATACATTTGTAAAGCAAGTATTATTTTTCTGAGTGTATATCTAATGAGGATAAAACTTAAGAGAAATTGAATGGTTTGTCAAAACAATAAAATCAATAGTAGGACAATTTAGAATTTAGTCTATATTTGAGCCACTCTGGAGACTGCTCATTATTTACCACATGCAGCAATTACTTAACTTTATGAAATATTGTGTAGTAATAGGATTTGTTATAGGACTATTTTGTAGTCTTATAAATTAGCATATGTTAATGAACCATATAGATAATATGGGCTCAGCAAATGATGCCTCCTCAGTGCTTCATCTTCTCTCTCCAGTTGTGTCTGCCCTTTCTAATACCCTCTTTTAAAAAAAAGCTTAAAGGGGTGCCTGGGTGGCTCAGTCGACTGAGCGTCAGACTTCGGCTCAGGTCGTAATCTCGCGGTCTGTGAGTTTGAGCCCCATGTCGGGCTCTGTGCTGACAGCTCAGAGCCTGGAGCCTGCTTTGGATTCTGTGTCTCCCACTCTCTCTGTCCCTCCCCCACTCATGCTCTTTCTCTCTCTCTGTCAAAAATAAATAACCATTAAAAATTTTTTTAAAAGGTTTATGGCCAGTACTTCAATTAATAAAATTTCAAGTTACTTGATATATGTCTAAAACTAGGATGTGATAAAAAAAAAAAAAAAACAAGCATATAGATGATTAGAGATGTTTGTCAGTATCCCAAAACCATAAAATATACAAAATCTAATCTCTGTTATTTCCAGTTAAATATAAGAATAAAGCACATACACATATTTCCATTCAAAATGAACACTTTTTCATTTTCATTTTACTTTGTTGAATCACAAAGAAACTGTGATAATGACCCATTTCCCACTACCAAGTAAATTTTGGAGTTACAGAGCAAGAACTTTGTAAAACATATTTTTGGACACATGAACTAAGCAACAAAAAAAATCTATGAACTTATTTAAGAACATAAAAGAATATCCTATTTTGTGAAACATGATTACTGGTATCTTTTTCCTTACTTCCCTGCTTTTAATGTCAGTTTCCTGAGTTACAATCACTACTAGAAAAAAAAAACACTTAGTGGAATTTTTGATAAAACTGCTTTAGAGTTAATTTTGGAAGGGCTTTTTCTTCTGTAAGGAATGCTATACATACTTGTATTCTTTTCTACAGCAGAAAGGTTTGCACAGCAGCAAGATTTAAGACAAATACCAGTGATCATTTTGGTTTGTCTGAATTTATTTTGCTCAAGCAATTTCTGAAATTGCTTTTGTGGATTTATATTTCATTTTAATTGAGACAAAATGAGCAGTGTCAAGTGAAATATTGATTGCTTTTTAAATATGCTGACAGGGAAATACATCTTATTAGATAGTTGCTGGATTTACTTTTTAAATGGACCTGTGTCTTTAATAAAGCATTTAAAATATATTGACTAAATATTAAATATCTATCAAGAACTTTTAAAATGTGGATTTATAACATCTCATTTTAATTAAAACGCTTCTAATTTTACTTGAGAGAACAAGAAATTTCATTGGTTTCTCTTAATATTTTTGTCTGTATATTTCATTTCTCTGTAATTGCAGTAAGATACAGCTGTTCTCATTTAATTAATTTACTCCTAGGAAAACATATATGACTTATGTAAGTAACTAAATAAGAATAAATGTCTGAAATTTGCATTTTCTGGCACTTTATTAGAAGCGACTTCTGTATTTTAACATATAACTCAGTTACTCAAAACTGATTCCTAGTCATGTTTTCAAGCAACGGTTATATTATATAAAGCTATAATTCCGCTTATTAGTTAAAACCTAGGGTGGAGACTGTAATAGGATTCAACCTTCTTGATTTTCACTTCTGACAAAGATGATTATAATTACTCAGGAAAGTAACTGCCTGAACAATTGCTGCTGAGGGCTGCCTTTTTGTTCAGAAAGGCTCTAAGGTAATTATTCTAATTGTGCCTTCCGTAACGGAGAACATAGAAATCAACAATAAAGAAATTAATTTCAACAAAGATCCCAGATTTTAGGTTTCCTGCCTGATTTGAGGTTATTTTAAATATTTTTTACAGTATCAACAATGAGGAATGTCAAGGGAGTCCCTCGGAAGATACGAGTAGTGGTCTCCAGGAGCAGTGGCCTCGTTGCTGTTGAACAGCAAGGTAAGGGGTAGCTGCCTTCACTCAATGATATTTTGGTTCATTGCTATCTCTGTATCTATTCTTTTGTTTTACTAATTTCTTAATGAATAAGAAGGTTCTCAGCTGGCTGGTTCAGTAGGTTAAGTGGCTGACACTTGACTTCGGCTCAGGTCATGATCTCACAGTTAGTGAAATCGAGCCCCAAGTGTCAGGCTCGGCACTGACAGCATGGGTCCTGCTCAGGATTCTGTCTCTCTGCCCCTTTCCTGCTCATGAATGTGTTTTCTCTCTCTTGTCTCAAAATGAAAAAAAATTTTTTTTTAAAAAAGGAAGGTTCTTAGCTGTTCTGCACTTTTAAATTTTCATAGACGGATCTCCAGGATAACAGACTGTCTTCACCGTGGTTTTGATAGGAGAATGAAAGCATTACCACCAAGGGAATAAGGTTTTGACAACATTATTTTGGTCAAAGAAATCTTTTTTCTTTCCCCCTCCAAAGCATATCAGAACATAGTGCTGAGTTCCTTTACCTAACCATTATGTCTATCCTTCACCTTTCTTCTATGTAAACACTGAAACTTCCAGCACATACACTTTACCCAGAAAGCAACACTATCACTATACTACTCTGGAGGGGAAAGTGCCTATATAGAGATGGTCATAGACACACAATAAAAGCCAATGACATTATGAGAACAAATTATCTCATATTCATAGTTATGTCATATACCTCATAAGGAATGCAGTTATGCTGAAACTCTCATGGAGCTACTATTACGAATTAAATGGTATAGTTCCTTTTTCTGTTTCGAATTAAATGGTATAGTTCCTTTTTTTGTTTCTCATTATGTGCAATGCTTATCTTCTATAACTCATCAGCTATCTAACATACTTTCCTTGTTCAGGGCCTTGCTCCTTTCTACAAATGGCTATATCTTTATGGGCAGTTGTCTTTATGTATGTATGTATGTATGTATGTATGTATGTATGTATGTATTTACGTATTTTTAAGGTTTATTTATTTATCTTGAGAGAGACACAGACAGCATGAGCAGGGGAGAGGCAGATAGAGAGGGACAGAGAGAGAATTCCAAGCAGGCTCTGCACTGCCAGTACAGAGCCTGACATGGGGTTCAAACCCATGAAACCTTGACATCATGACCTGAGCTGAAACCACGAGTTATGGGCTCAACAAGCTATGTTACCCAGGCACCCCTGGTCTGTTATTTTAAAATACGGATCATAGACTCTTTTAATACCAACAGGTACCATGTCTTAGCCTGGATGCATGCTCCCACAAAACCAGTGTGGTGCCAAACTGTCTCTGACGTCACTAAAAGTGCCAGACTTGAAGTGGCTTAGAAAATATACTCAGATGATAAATGAATGCAGGGAGAATAGTTTCCTTCTGCACATATTTCAGCAGGTTGGGTAATTTCTCTTTTTTAGGCACATGTTGACCTCAGGAATCTTCTAGGTAAATATGTCAGTCATAGTACTGACCTTATTAATAAATCACATATTGTAGTGCATATGTCATTAAGTAGCTGAAACAAGATTTGCCCTTCTGTAGACTGAGCACATGGAAAATTCATTGTGACTAATATCCTATACGAATTGTGTTCACGTTATTGTTTCAGCCAAATGTATTTTTTGAAGATTGCCTTATTCTAAAAATTCTGGTCTGAATATGACTTACCTAGGTGAAGGTATCCTGAAATGTGATTTTTTGTGGATTGTTGTGGATTGTTGCAAATTTGAGGAATTACAGGTATCCTGATAAATGTCCCAGGTAAATCTTCACCCACCCCGTTTACTCAGCTCATTTGCAAAGTAAGAAAACTCTGAACTGCTTTAGGTTGGATAGTATTTTACAAAAAATAAATGAACTGATATTATATTTAACAAAGTATTGATCTACTTAACCACCTACATACACATGTGCATACTAAGTGTCTGTAGTTCAGATATTTGGAGAATTTTCTCATCCAATAGTGGCTCTCCATATCCACATTTACCTCCACATGCAGCATCATCCTGTACACTCCAAGAGAGAAAAACACAATCTTCCTTTTCATCAGTCTTTCTCCACTAAACTGTCCTCACATTACACCTGGGACATACATGTTGTTGCAAAACACCTCCCGGTGATACATTGTCTTTTTTATGCCAATGATATATGGGCCTGTTTTATTTTTCCTATTGGGCTGGTTTTTAAATATGAGCTTATTTCCAACCTTAATCAGGTCATGTATTTACAGGAATTTTACATACATATAGTTCAAAAGCTCATGATGAAATTCATTGGTGTACATGTGAGAATCTGTCTTCTCACCCTAAAATGACTATTTCTCCCTTCTATGTTGTTTCATCACTGTCAGAGGCAGGGACCTGTTGTACGAGATGGGGTGCTTCATATTCCCAGAGGCAGCATTTTGTTCAGGCTGAACCAATGTTCCCAAGTCAGGCTAGATTTGGACGTATCGCACACTCAGCAGGACCTAGCCTGGAGAGGCTGGTGTCCAGGTGAAAGGAGGAAAGACACCAGCAGATCAGGACAGCCTTTAGCTCTAGGCTTTAAGCAATAATGGCTAATGGAGACCTGAAGTTCCATTTATATTCGCTACCTCAGTTTATTCAGAAGGGGAAAAAATCCACAGTATAACACAACATAACAACAAAACAAAACAAACAACTTAGCATCAAGATAGAGATCACAATCTGAAGTAAAGACTGTGCTTTCTGTGGATGGTATTCCCTGTGTTAGCATTCTTAGAAATGAAAGTTGGTTGATAAGCTTTTAGGTCAAGCACAGATCCATCAGAAGGGAGGAGACACAAACAGGAAGTAAATATAATTTGCTTTTAATGAGTCTTTGGTTCTCAGGCTTCTGACATAAAAAATAAAAAATAAAAGAATTTCCCTTAAGCTAATAAACTTATTTCCTTAAACACATAAAGACCTTTTAAATGATTTTATTCCAAATGTTTCAGAGACATTGTTTATATCATTATGCTTTTGAAATTTGAATGCTTTTGAAATTTTAAAATCTGACCAAAGAACAGATAAAAATTATTAAAATAATTCCTTGCCCAATTAGGTCTAGCACCTAGATTCTCTAAATTTCTATGATCTCTATATTTTCTGAGACCGAGTCTTAAGAATGTCCTTTGATTTTATGATATAAGGAAAGCAGAGCCATTATTTGTGTTTGGAAACCAAGAGCCTTAACTTATATGAATTTGATTTAGTCTGTCTATACTCAACCTGCATTCTTCAGGACTATGACAGCCTCCCCATACTGAGTACTGGCTCTTGTTTGCCTCCTGAGTTTTCTCTTCAAACACCTGTTCCACTTTTCTTTCTTTTTTTCCTTTCTTCCATTCACTTCCTTCCTTCCTCTCTCCCTCCCTCGTGTCCTTCCTTCCTTCCTTCTCTCATTCCTTCTTTCAACAGTTTTTTTTTTCTTTTTTTAATGCTTTGTGTAGTTGTTTCCTAGGGCTAAATCAAGCAAAGCCTTCTCATAAAAATTAAGAGTGACAGTCCCTTCATCAAGATCAAAGACCAGAGTCACTAAACTGTTTCTCTTTTCCTAGAAACTACTGCAGTTTGTACATTTTGTTCCACATATTGGCTAACTGAAAGGAAGAGAGGTTAATTTTACCAGCTATCTAAGCTGCACATCATCACTCCTCTGACTGTAGACAAAGAACTTACTTCAGAGAAATTTAAATTAAAAGCAGAGATTACAATCTTTGATAAACTTGTAAAATAAATGCGTAAAAATAAAAATATTAATAATAAGTACTTAAGTCTTTTTTGAACTTGAATGCAAACTTTGAGGTTAATGACTTCTTAAAATTCTCCAGGCCTACGACAGAAAATTTAAAGTAAAATATTAGAAAGGTCTTACTTGATAGCAATTGAACCACAGGAGTTTAGTCATTTGAATATACAACTTGAAACTCAAACATCTTTTTTTTTTTAAACCTATGATTTTCTTTCTTAAACATTTCAATGTTTCACATAGAGTTGACCAGCATAGGAATAAAAGGTTTAAAATTGCTGCTTGTTCGGAACTAGCTTGAAATGTATTTGCTTCAATACTATACTAAGGAGGCCATAGCTGAACAAAGCACATTTATTTTAAGGCATTCTATTTCAAAGGAGATATTCAAATTTTAAAAAATCCAGGAAAACATGCAATGAAACAAGACATTAAATACATGCATTTTGTACAAAAGGTTAAAAGCACTGAAAAAGCACCTGCAGAGAAAGTATACCTAGAGGGAGATATTTTGCCAACATTCTTGAGATGAAGGTCAACTATATTACATTTTGCTTAAAGGCTTCAACAAATCTAAATTTTTTTTTTTTTAATTTTTTTTTTCAACGTTTATTTATTTTTGGGACAGAGAGAGACAGAGCATGAACGGGGGAGGGGCAGAGAGAGAGGGAGACACAGAATCGGAAACAGGCTCCAGGCTCTGAGCCATCAGCCCAGAGCCTGACGCGGGGCTCGAACTCACAGACCGCGAGATCGTGACCTGGCTGAAGTCGGACGCTTAACCGACTGCGCCACCCAGGCGCCCCAACAAATCTAAATTTAAAACAAATTCTCATTTACCTTAAAAATTAAGTTTTACACAAATGAATGACAATACCATTCAATCAAATAGTACTTACTGACTGTATCCTATAAATAAACCAGTGTTCAATGGATCATAAAAAATGTTTTAAAAAAAAAAAGTGCCTTGCCCTTAAGGAGCTTAGAATATAGTAGCTAAAATATAAAATAGAACATAACACTGTGATAAAAATTACGTTAGAGATTATGTTAGGAAGCAGTAAGTAGTACAGGTTAGAAAAATAAATTACAGAGTCACACTAAGGAAAACACTGAGCAACAAGTTAAAAAAATTTTCCTAGGGTCCAGGAGCCTTTATGAGACACTGATGACTTAGTGGAGAGAGAAATGACAATATTTAAGGTATGTGTTTTGGAAAAAGATTCAGAAGCTATGTAGGTTATATAGGAAAGAGCTTAAATTGGAAGCAGGAAGGAAATATATGAAAACATGGCCCAAATCCAGGAAAATATAACGAGAGCCTGAATTAAGTTGGCATCAGTGTGACTGGAAAAACAGATATGTGAGACAATAGACATAGATCTGAATGGCCATGGAGGGGCGCCTGGGTGGCGCAGTCGGTTAAGCGTCCGACTTCAGCCAGGTCACGATCTCGCGGTCCGTGGGTTCGAGCCCCGCGTCGGGCTCTGGGCTGATGGCTCAGAGCCTGGAGCCTGTTTCCGATTCTGTGTCTCCCTCTCTCTCTCTGCCCCTCCCCTGTTCATGCTCTGTCTCTCTCTGTCCCAAAAATAAATAAACGTTGAATGGCCATGGAAACTGGAAGTAGATGGCAGCAAAAATGAAGAGTGTAAAATGTCTTACACTGATGCAGTAGGTGGGGAAGCTGTTAAATGAAATACAAACACATAGAGCAAACTGTTTTGAGGTAAGTTTACAGTTGACTTTTAGAAATACTAAATGTCTAGGCAAAAGAAATCAATCTGAAATGTAAATCCACAGCCCAGACAGGAAGGAATGGCGCATCTCCATTGTAGTTTTTGCACAAAGGAAATGTGTGTATCATCAGGTGATCTATGTTCAGTTCTGTCCTTTAATGTCAGAAGGAAGAACAACACACAAAGCTATACCTACATGACCACCGGGGAAGTAGACAAAACCACTTAGAGCACTAAAATCATTTAAGGTAAGCCTTTCAAAAAGGTTTCCATAGTCTTCCATTATGAGGGTACTAAGGAAATGTCTACGCAAGTGCTTCTTCGAATGTGGCTCCAAGACTATCTGGATCAGAATATCCTGGAGTAATTCTTACAAATGCAGACTGCTGGGATACCAGTCAAACTTCAAGAAAGAGGATTTGTGATGTGTGGATTTTTAACAATAATTTCTTTGCTGTCATAGTCACATCAATTTGAGAACCACTGGAAGGTACCACAGAGCACGAATTCTGGATTTTGGAACAAGATTGTAATAAAAATTCCTCATTTTACTGGCTTTCTGATCTTGTGGATGTTACTTAACTTGTGCAAACTATTTTTTATATGCAAATCCAATATACAAAATGACTCCCAACTTCACGGGACTGTGTGTAGATTAAATGAAATAATACTTTAAAAGTTCAGAAGAAAGAAATCATGATGATATTTTCATCATTATGCTTGATGCATAACAAGTCTTTGATATTATTTATCAAAAGAATGAATAAAGGAAGGAGTGAATAAATAAAGGGACAGATAAGTAATAAAAGTATATATAAATTACATAAAGTGCAAGCTCTTATGATAAGGGCTATATGATGATGACGATGATGATAATAATGATGGCGGTGGTGATAACATGAAATTAGCCAAAATAATGAAGGAAATTCATATTCAACTACTATGTTCAATTCTTCTACTCACCAAATAATGAGCTTATTCCTTTTCTATGTGTTATCTTATTTAATTTTCACAGCATTGTGAGAAGAACAATGTCATATTTATCTTACAAATTGAGTAACTGAAGTTCAAAGGATTTGGTGGATTTTTTTCAGACTTAAGCCATCAGTATGTGGCAGGATAGTTTCTAATGCTGATCATGAAACAAACATAATGTTTTTTCCACCAATAGTCACTGGGGACTGGCATACACCTAAAATAATCCACCAAATTTCTTCTGGTTATCTCACTCAGACCAGAATCATGTACTTTCTTTTTACCTCCATGTTATTCTATATTATTATTCATCCAACTGTCCTATTTCATCCAAACCCTAAGAGATGGCTTATCAAACAAACAAAAAAAATGCATTTTACCTTTTACTTTCTAGAGGGAATAATTCTAAAATATCATCCATCCACCCATCTGTCCATCCATCCATCATTTATCACCCTGTGTGTGTGTGTCAAGCTCCAGCAGAGTATTTTGCATAGTATAGCTCCTGAAACAATATGTACTGATTAAGGTTGAACTAGATTTTATTGCCTTCAACCACAGGAAGTGCCAGTTGATTGGGATAGTTTCTAATAACATCCTGGTTTAAAAGAGGAAATTCTTTGGGAACAAGTAGCATCTGTATATGTCTCCCAAACTGCCCTTTATCAATGGCTGCTACCTAATTCTCCTTTCAGAAAATCATAAAATATGAACAATTAGTTGAAATATATTATCAAAGATATCAGGCTTATTTTTAAAGATATACAAGCACAAAAAAGCAAAAGTTTGTTTTTCCATACTAATGTTTAAACAGAAACTAAACTTTATAATGAATTTAAATATTCCGATAATATAAAAAGTATTTTCCTATCCTGTTAGTTTAATCTTACCAAGGCAAGAAGGGACACTGGGTGGCTCAGTTGGTTGACGGCCCGACTTTGGCTCGGATCATGATCTCATGGTTCATGGGTTCGAGCCCTGTGTCGGGCTCTGTTCTGATAGTTCAAAGCCTGGAACCTGCTTTGGATTGTGTTCCCCTCTCTCTGCTCCTCCCCTGCTGGTGCTCTGTCTCTGTCTCTCAAAAATAAATAAATGTTAAAAAAATTTTTTTAAATCTTACCAAGGCAAAGTTTTTAAGGCATATTTTATTTTATTGCAGCATGTGAATTTTTTGGTAGTGTTTCCTTTAATTATTTTCAGCTTTACAAAACCTGCACTATTCTTTACTGGGACATTTATGAGACTTTAAAATTGATTTTTATCTCCTTGACCATTGGAACATATTTCCAGTACAGAGAAAGGCCTTTAATAAATTATATGTTTTGCAGAAATAATCACTGACTCATTTTTACGGAAAAAAAAAAGGTTATCAATTGAGACACAATTACATTAAAGATAAATAATTCTCTGTATAGATTTTATGGTACTTAACAAAAAAGAATATAGATAATAAAATCCAATACTTAAGTTATACCTATAGTGTTCCAGACAATTTTTAAAGTATTTCATAATATCTTATTTAATCTTCTTAACCCTCTCTTAGTCTAAGGTGCTCTTATTCATTTTATTGTAAAAAAAAAAAAAAAAAGAGAAACACATAAAAGGTGTCTTTTTAAATACATTTCACAGTTAGACAGGTGTTCTAGCTTTTAACGTGCAAAGAAATGAACTTAACGTCTCCATAAGAAATAAGAATTTTATTGGACAGTATGCTTAAAACAACTATTTTAGGGCTCTGTCAATTACATTAAGTCTAGACAGGTTAAAAATTTTTAAAAAGTGATATAAAATCACTGAGACATACTATTTAAAATGTCCAGATTTCAATAAATGTTTATGAGACATGCAAAGAAACAAAGCAGTCTAATGTATACTCAGTTTTAAAATATATTAGTCAATCAAAACAACCATAAGTGGGCCTAGAGGTTAAATTTACCATGCAAAAACCTCTGAGCAGCTACTACAAACATGTTCAAGGAATTAAACCATATTTAAATAACTGAAGAAAAATAAAATTACAGTGACATTAAAAGGGACTTAATAGATGGAAACTATTAAAAAACACATAAAAATTACAGTTGAAAGGACAATACCTAAAGTGAAAAAAATTCACTAGACTCAGTATCAGATTGGGATAGCAGGAAAAGAATCAGTGACATTAAAAAGATATTAATAGAAACTACACAGTCTTAAAGTTACAGAGAAAAAGGAGAGAAGGTAAGTAACAGAACCTTAAAAACTAAAGAAACATCAAGAAAACAGAGTAGAAGGGAATTTGTTCCAACTCTTTTTATGAGCCCAGTATTATTCTGATACCAAAGTAAGATAAAGACATTGCAAGAAAGAAAGAAAACTATGCCTCGATATCACGCATGAACATAAACTCCCAAATCTTTAACAAAACATTAGCTAACCATATCTGGTCATGTAGAAAAAAATAACACATCATCACCAAGTGGTATCTATTCCAAAGCTGGTGTGACACCCAGAAACCAATTAATGTAAAACATTATTTCAATAGAAGACCTAACCCACATAAGCATTTTAATAAATGCAAAATAAAAAAAAAAAAAAAAGAAAGAAAACCCTCGTTTGAAAAATCCAACACCTATTTTTAATAAAAAGTCTCAACATACTGGGCATAGAAGGAGATTTCTTTAACTCGATTATGGGTATCAATGGAAAATCCAGGCCAACATCACAGGAAATTATGAAAGACTGGATGCTGTTACTCTAATATCAGAACAAGGAAAGTAATATTATGAAGTGGATATTTCTAGTCCATCTTACTTATGAGAACACTGAGGATTTATAGTTTAAGTAACATTTCTGGGCTTCCAAAACTTGCAACTGTAAGAGCCATGATTCAAACTCAGATTTGATTCTGAAGTTCATATGCTCACTCACCATGAGGCATTGTTTTGCCCTTGCATCTCTGTGGTTTAGTCGTGCACGGACAAACCAATTAGAACAGTAGTTCTTACTATAGCATAACATCTACAATTACACATTTAGGTGGCTGGAAACAACTATAGAGATTTACCTTCCATAAAAACGTGCATCATTTTCAACTTTGGAACTTCCATTTTAGTTTTAGTCTTCAGTTCTCCCTATCTTTTCATTGATATTTCCTTTAACAATGATTTTAGACCTTAAACCTCCTCCCAAATCCTTTCTTATTTTCAGTAGATAACCTTTATCCTTCACCACTCCTGTTACTTCATCCAAACCAATCCTTAGACACCTTCAAGTATCTTATCACAGAATACTTTGTACATAACCTGTTCTTAAGTATGTGCATACAATGTCGTATTTTCTTGCCTTTTCTGGGATTTTGCTCATCAGTCATTTCCTTTCCATCACTCTTTGTATCACTTCTAGCTCCCTTCCTTCAGTCATTAAACATGATCAATCTTCCCATCCTTAAAATCCCTCCTTTATCTCCCCGCCCCTTTCTACTCTGTAATCCATTCTATACAAAGTAAAATGGATCCTCCAGGATTCTAATGGATTCATTCAAGCTCACCATAGTGACAAAAATAGAAAGGGGTTGGAAAGCATGCTGTATCACTCCCCCTGGACCCCCTTCACAAGCCAGTTCCTTCCCTCGTTTTGCACATCTCAGTACATTACAGCATCATCTACCCCACTGCTCAGACCAAAACTCCAGGTGTCATTCCTTTTTTAAAAAACGTTTTAATGTTTATTTATTTTTGAGAGAGAGAGAGAGAGAGAGAGAGCACACAAGTAGGGGAGGGGCAGAGAGAGAGGGAGACACAGAATCTGAAGCAGGCTCCAGGCTCTGAGCTGTCAGCACAGAGCCCGACGCAGGGCTTGAACTCACAAACTGTGAGATCATGACCCAAGCCGAAGTCGGACACCCAACTGACTGAGCCACCCAGGCGCCCCTCAGGTGCCATTCCTAATTAGTTTGGATCCCTTCAGGTCAATATTCAATCCATTACCACTGCTGCTGGTTTTACCTCCAAAATAAGTTCATAATCTAGTAACTTCTCACCATTTCCTGTTTCATTACTAGACCAACTTATCATCCTCTCTCACCTGAGCTATTTTAAGAGTCTTCTCTCTAGCTTTGTTTCACTTTTTTTCTTACAATAATCTATTTTCCACATAAAAACCACATTCCCTTTTCTGAAGTATGTATCAGATCGCCCTCTTCCTGCTTTGACCCTTTCTATGACTTTTCATAGTATATGGAGCACAGCATAAACCCCTTATTCAGGTCTACAAAACACTCTATTGTACCTTGTACACATAATACGATAATATAACTTTATATTACCTCAACTGTGTGCCTAAATTCAACCACTAAAATCAACTCCACATTAAGTTACCTCTGGCCATTCTGTCTCTCTTATTGTAACTGATATTTCCATGGCTCACCTGTTATCATCCAGTCTACCTCAGATGTCAACTATTAAAGAAAGCTCTTTCTGTTTTTCATATATTAGTTTCCATTCATCTACTTACTACAACTCCCTATTGCATTCTCCTGTTTTTTTTTTCTTTTAGACCTTCTCAGTATCTGAAATTCTAATTTCATTTTTTATTTACATTTGTGTCAATATCTTGCCCCACCAGAACATATGACACGTGAAGGAAGGAACTATCTTTTTACAAGCTGATAAATCCTTCAACATCTAAAACAATATCTAACACACAGCAGGTTCTTAGTATTTGTTGGATGAGTGAATAAATTAATTGTAATTACTCCTGTGTACCTATTACTATGAAAACTCTAAACATTCAGTGAGCTAAACCATGTAAACCATCACGCAAATAGCATGCGATATATGACTGTTTAGTTAATGGCCACGCTATCATTGGAATTTGTATTAATTACTAATTTTTAATTACATTATATTTTGTGAGAATATAGAAAATAACTGGCATTTAAATATTTTTTTAAATATTACTATGTTTCTTCTTAAGTAATTAAATTATAAATATGAAACTTTTGTGATAATATTCTCTTTTACTCAGTAATATTTAACACTTATAGTGTACTAAAAATGATAAAAGGTATTAAGAATTCAAAAAATTAACCAACCATATCTAGTCTTGAAGAACTGAGATTATAAAGTGTCATTCAGAGAAAAAAATGCCATTTCCATTAATATATGATAATTACTATGCTGTAGATGTATTCAAGGCAGTGGGTTTGAGTTCAAGCTTGATAGACCTTCCAAATACTTATCCCCAGCCTCAATTTCCTCATTTGTAAAATTAATTTTTGATTATATTAAAGAACTATCCCAGTTCTAAATATTATATACTAATTAATGGCCCATAAATTAGTATTGTACACTTATTTTAAATAAACAAGGAAGATATTCTGTCATAACTATTTCCATTTATTCTTTCAAAATTGTAGGAGGATTTTTGTTTTGTTCCATTTCTGCATTAATTTTGGCATAAAGTTGCATGTAGAATACTTATCTACCATGCCTTTTATTTTTACCACAGGTCAAAAAATACCAATATTCACTACAGTAGACAGATTGTATTTATGCTCTCATTTCTTTTCCAGGTCAAAATATCTCCCTCTGGTGAATATTACTGCTTTGCTATGTAGGATTACAATAAGATGTCAATCTGTGAAATTTGGCAGTACATGAATTCACTGTGGGGAATCTCATAGATTAAAGAGCACCCTTTGTTTAATATCTTTGTTCCCTCAACAGAGCTGTAGGATTAATTGGCAAGCTGAATCATTCACAAAAGCCAAGCATTTTTTCAGTATAATGGCAGGAGGGATCAGATAAATTATAACCTATATCTCTGAAATTTTCAAATCAGTAGCCAAGCAAACTCTGACAGCTATTTAATTTTAGTGTCCATTCTCAATTACAGTCCTAGTAACTGGAAAAGAGGGCTTTGCTATTTTGAATCAATTTTCCTCTAGTTGTAGATTTTAAAAAGCAAAATGTTTACTAAGATAAAATCAAGATGATAATTTTCCATTATTTTCTTGATAGAAGTGCCCTTGAAAATAGTAAATTCAATTAATGGTTTAAAGTATGACTTCTTAAGAAGGTTCACTTCACTAATTGGTTATTAGGACTCTTTAACATTGATGACAATGATGCATATTGTAAATCTCTAGTATAATCACTAAAATATGGTTAAATATGTGTCACCTACAAGTTGGAGGTAGAAAAAAAGGAAATGATAATATTTGTATGATCTAAAAGTCATCAGGACAAGACAAACAAATAGTATAACTTAAAAAAACATGAGACAAATAGAAAATGAATAGTATGATGGTAGACCTTAAAAAAAACCCGTATTATTCAAATCAAAAAGAAAAATGCACCACGTAAAAGTTTAAGATTGCCAAAATCAGATAAAAAGTTATTTCAATTTCAATAGCTTAGTTAGACACTTCTATAAGGGTACTCAGAATGACTTAAAGAAACATGTGTGCAAATGTTAATAAAAAGAAACTGGTGTATTTATATTATACCAGGTCAATTTTAGGTAAGGATCTTTAGCACAAATAAAGAGGAACACTTCATAATAGTAAAAAGGTTATTCCAATAGGAAAGGATCATAAATTCTCTTGATATACCTCCCAGAGTTAATACAGTGTTGGGACTGTTGATTCTCACCATGGGTATATAGCAAGAAAGGTCAATGTTGGGGCATTGGGCTGGACATGTACAGGTTCAAGGCTGGAGGGACCAGTTATAGTTAAGTTCAAGTCCAGGAGTGCAGGCAAGTGACAGGATAAAGGACCAATTCTGGGCCATAAGTGGCTTCAGGGTCCCGGCTGTTGACATGGTCTTCTATGCCACTTCTATGGCTGTGGCATGGTCCTCCTACTAGCATGTACATGGTGGTGGTAGCTAATGCTGAGCCACTGGGCATGGGCATGCAGACAGCCAAAAGAGGGGTGGTGGCTAGCCCCAAGAGTCCATTTGGTGGTGGGGATCTGCTGCAGGGGATCTTGGCTGGCATTTTGTACTTGCACAGCCACAGAGGCCTCTGCTGGCTCCCAGTATGGGTCCGAGGCTCCACAGTGGGGGATATGTGCAGGAGTAAACAGGGAGGGTCTCAAGTAGCTAGCCTCTGCTAACAGATACCTGCAAAAACCATGAAATTTGCAAGGGATCCGCAGCAGCTGTGCCAGCCCTTGGTTTCTTCAGTGGCAAAAGTTGGTGAGGTCACCTGCAAAGCAGGCCACTAGCAACCACTGTCAGCCTTACTGTGTGGCTGATACTGATAATTCCTGGTTTTCTTCCTTGTTCTCAGCCATTTCTATACATCTCAGCTTTTCTGGGCTCTGGGTGAGATGAAGCTGAATTGTCCTTCCTGTGGTGCCACCAAAGGCTAGGAAAGCTGGTAACTCACCCTGTTCTGCCTTTCCTGATGAAGAAATCTCTTTTTAGCTGGAGTTTCCTGTTGGTGCTGAGCTATGCTGGCTTCAGGGGTTAGATGATACAGACAAAATGAAGCTGTTCTTCTTTCCTTTTGTGCATGATGATTTTCAGGTTTGTGTCCCACTATGTTACTGAGGTTCCTTAAGTAGATTCCAGACCTCTCCCAGAGAGCTGTTTTGTTCACAAACAGCTGTCTAGTTGTTGATCTTTTGCGGGGGGAAGAAGGCTGGGGTCTCCTACTCTGCCATCTTGGTGACAACACTCCTACTCACCATCAATTCTTATTCAAGATTTTCTTAAAAGGAATGGTTGCCAAATATTCAATAATCAAAAACAAATATATTGTCAAAATATACTGTCATGTCATTTACTTTTTCTCTTCAATCTTCCGCTGCACATAAAAGATTGAATTTGAAGATATAAGGGTAAAAAGTTTGTTATTTAGCTAAACAATGCAAGAGTTTATATTAAAATTCAAATTTTTCATAATATAGATCACTAATAATTTTACACATTTTTTTCTAAAATGACTCAACATAGAAAAGGTTGTAATTATAACTGATAGCATTTCATGATGGAAAGCTACAAAAAATATACCATTTTTCAAAGAACATGTTCTTGATATTGATAAATTTAGCAATGCTTTCAAGTTTATATAGTGCCCATTAGAATTCAAATTCAGTAATTGTGAGTTGACATGAGTTAGTGTATTTACTTAACATGGACATAGTTTTGAAACCAATACAGTTTGCTTTAAAGTCAAATCAATTACTCTAAAAAATTAACTAATTTAGGTTTTATAAAAATGAGTTTTAAAGTAAAATTATTTTTATGCTCTATCCAAGTTTTGGCCAACTTTTAGGCATGTTTTGAAATATCTGAGTATGTAAATCTACCTTTTCAACCATAAATTATATTAACGCTAAATACAGATCAATTTTTCTCATCTAAATATACCTTCTGAACTGATAGGTGTTGTTTCAAATACATCTTCAATTCCTAAGTATAAAAAGAACTGCAAAATATCTCATTGATGTTTTTAATATTTATTATAAGTTGAAATGTCAACATTTTGTATTTATTGGTTTAAATAAAATATATTATTAAAATTAATTCACGTGTATTTTTTCTTCTTTTAGTTTTGATAATGAAACTACACTCACATTAAACACTCATGTGGTTTTCATTATATTTCTACTGAACACCACTACTGTTGATTATTTTGTCTGGTCAGAGACAGAATGTGTCTGTGAAGTATTTTGATTCATGTATATAATTTGAAAACAAACTATCCCCAATGATAGCCTATATCATACTGCTAATGTGCTAATTCACAAGCTATTCATTTCACCAATGAAAATCATTTCTAACATTTATTTCACTTACCACCAAAGTCAGATGCCGAAGGAAATCAGGATGGCTAAAGTATGGGTGGGAACTATTATTATTTTTTTAATTTTTTTTTTCAATGTTTATTTATTTTTGGGACAGAGAGAGACAGAGCATGAATGGGGGAGGGGCAGAGAGAGAGGGAGACACAGAATCGGAAACAGGCTCCAGGCTCTGAGCCATCAGCCCAGAGCCTGACGCGGGGCTCTAACTCACGGACTGCGAGATCGTGACCTGGCTGAAGTCGGATGCTTAACCGACTGCGCCACCCAGGCGCCCCTGGGTGGGAACTATTAATAGCATCTACCCATGTGGTCTTCCTATGAAATGCTAATAATCTCTGGAATCAGAATTTCTGACTTGTATAACTCATGCTCCTATAGTTTAAACTAACACACATGTACAAATATTACTGTCTCTACAGAAATATTTTAAGTAATTTATAGATATTCTAACTACTGTGGCCCCACTTAAAACCCTGTGGGGCTGCCTGGGTGGTTCAGTCAAATGCCCAACTCTTCTTGACTTTGGCTCAAGTCATGATCTCACAGTTCATGAGATTGTCCACTGGTGACAGTGCGGAGCGTGCTTGGGATTTTCTCTGTCCCTCTCTCCTGCCCCTCCCCTGCTTGCTCACTCTCTCTCTCTCAAAATAAACATTGAGAAATAAAACCCTGTGATTTATCGTGGTGAGTACCAGCAATAAAATTATATGTGTGTTTATAACTGCTTATCCAATGTGAATCACTACATAAAAGTACCAGGGTCTGAGTTTAAAAGACAATTTTTAAACCAAATGTTTTAAAACAGAAATTTTCTACCACACTTCTCTTTAGAAGGGATGTTAAGAATACATATAGTCTTATATTCTCTTTAATTGTGCCAATATAAATAGGTAAATAAATTTATTTGTTGTATAATATGCCTGTACTACTTTTATGACAGATGATATAGCACAAAAACTTCACATGCAAATATTTTAGAAGAAATTTCTAACTGGTCAAAAATGTGTCCTTTGATTCTGAGTTTCTTAGGTTCCCCCAATTTTTCTCCAAATACTTATTAAATATGTGATCTCTTATTTCCCTGTTGATTTTATTCTTAAAAATGATGATTTAAAATCATTTGATGAACTTATTTTAGAATTATTTTAGATTTACAAAAAAATTGCAAAGATAGTACAGATTTCCTATATACCTTATATTTAATTTTCTCTAATATTAGTATGGTACATTAATTATAATTAATGAACCAATGGTAGTACCTTGTGGTTAACTAAAGTCCATACTTCCTTCAGATTTTGTTAGTTTTTACTCAATATCCTGTTTCTGGTCCAGGAGACCATCTAGGATACCACATTACATTTAGTTGTCATGTATCCTTTGGTTTTTCTTGGCTGAGATGGTTTCTGAGAATTACCTTGCTTTTCATGACCTTGATAGTTTTCAGAAGTACTGATGAGATATTTTGCTAAATGCCATTCTATTGGGATTTGTCTGATGTTTCCTCATGATTAGACTGGGGTTATGTGTGTTTTGGAGGAAGACAACAGAGGTACAACAAAACTGTGAACACATCATATCAAGAGTATACGCGATCAATAAAACTTTTCACTAACGTATACTTTTATCATATGGGAAGTATATGGCAGGCTTTTTTTTTTTTTTTTTTTGTCAGGTTTCTCCACTGTAAAGTTACTTTTTTCTCCCTTCCATTACTTTATCCTTCAAAAGCAAGCCACTAAAAGTAGACTACAATTAATGGATTCGTAATTATGTTCCAATATTTTAAAGAGGGCAGTGCAACTACATAATGTACTTAAATTCTTTTGTATAAAAGGTATTTTTTTTTATTTAAAATTTTTTTTTCAACGTTTATTTATTTTTGGGACAGAGAGAGACAGAGCATGAACGGGGGCGGGGCAGAGAGAGAGGGAGACACAGAATCGGAAACAGGCTCCAGGCTCTGAGCCATCAGCCCAGAGCCTGACGCGGGGCTCGAACTCCCGGACCGCGAGATCGTGACCTGGCTGATGTCGGACGCTTAACCGACTGCGCCACCCAGGCGCCCCTGTATAAAAGGTATTTTTAACAAGAAAGTAAATTTTCTCAACTGGACTGTAAGTTCCTTGAGGTCAATATATGAAGACCTTCTCCTGGCACCAGCATGGCCTATATAAAGACTAAGTTGACCAATTAATATTTATAAAATGAGAAATGAGAAAACTACCAGCCTTTGTGGATGATAAAAGTAGGCTCTTCTTTCATCATAAGAGAAAAAGAGTACTATGTGTTTCCTTGTGCATAATATCTGAAGAATGGAAAATTTATGGTTGTCAAAAACTAATTTCCTTCTACACTCTCCAATGCACTGTCATAAGGCAAAGCTTTTAGAAGAGTAGACAACAACCGTGATGGTTGATTCCTTTTTATCTTTTTTGAATCTAGACACTGTTCAAAATCGAAGAAATAAGTATATGACATTTGCTAAATAGTCAGCTTACTTGATGAAAGGACGTAGTAACATGGGCATTGGGTGAGTATGAGACACAAACAAAAATACACTTTCCTGTGGGTTATAAACATACATTTCCTCTTCTACAATAACAGCTATGAGAAGTGATAGACAAGAAAGTCTGACATGTAGAAAGATTTCCTAATTTTTCTATACTTGCTTTAGAATTAATATACTCAAAGTTTTTTCTATAATTTCATTTCACTTAAATGAATTTTTAATATGTAATCACAAGGCTTAATACTTGTTAAACTGTAAGAATCTTTAAAGAATTTATAGTTCGATTTTTCTCTTTGGAGATTTTAATTCTATCAGGTTTTCCAAAAAGACAGAGACTGACCTGAGTGAGTTGAAGTGGAGTAACTGAAAAGCAAAGTGGGCAAATCGGGATGTGCAAAGATGTAAGTATTGCTTTTTACAAAAACATTTTGTTATAGTTAGTAAACTATTCTATAGAGCTACAGATAAAAACCTACATACTTCACTCTACTGATTAAATTATAAACTTCCTCCTTATGAATTGTATGTTTAACATTTACAATTACCAAATTATTTTTGTTAAAATCTCCATTATATTTTACTTGGTATAAATGTTTATTTATTTTGAGAGAGAAAGAGTGTGAGCACACGCGAGGGGAAAGGGCAGAGAGCAAGAGAGAGAGAATCCCAAGCAGGCTCTGCACTGTCAGCACAGGGCTCCATTCCATGTACCATAAGATTGTGACCTGAGCCGAAATCAAGAGAGAGACACTTAACTGACTTAGCCACCCAGCCCCTCCAATATATTTTATTTTTCTTTCTTTTTTTCTTTCTTTCTTTCTTTCTTTCTTTCTTTCTTTCTTTCTTTCTGTATTTTTGAGAGAGAGACAGAGAGACCTAGTGTGAGCAGAGAAGGGGCAGAGAGGAAAACACAGAATCCAAAGCAGGCTCTAGGCTCTGAACTGTCAGCACAGAGCCCGATGCATTGCTCGAACTAGGGAATGCGAGATCATGACCTGAGCTGAAGTCAGACACTTAAAGGACTGAGCCACCCAGGCATCCCTAATATATTTTAAACCATAGCAAAATTGAATTAAAACCTAGGTAAAGTAGTACCATGTAACAATTAACCAGATTACTACTATAATTACAAATGACTATCTCTAAAATCATTTGCTTTGATAGTCAGGAAGAAAAAAAAGAAAAGAAAAAAAAAACCAGCAGCACTTTATTTAATCTTTTATTGAATACCGGTCTTTGTGGATCAGACTTTCATTTCTTTTGGCCTTGTGCAGATCTCCCCTGCATTAAAGATTCTCATTGATTTCAAAGGAACTGAACTGCAAGGTAGGGAGTAAAATGAAAAACTGAACCTGTCTAATTTTTCTGCTTTTGTCAGATATTTACTTTCTACATTTGTTCTTCTCTTTGTCAGGACATCTCCAAAGGAAATGCATTATGTCAGAAGGGTCCTCTCTTGCTTGACCTCTCAAATGCATGATTTTCCAAAGGGAGTAATTTGTGCTAAGAGGAGCGAAAGGTAGATCTCAAGAACTTTAAGTTTCAAATAACATTTGATATTTCACACTGACCTACAATGGTAAATGACCATATCAGTTGGAAAGAAATAAAGGAAGCATTGTCTACATGCAGACTCTATTAAATTCACTTAGAAATCACTTCATCCCAAGTCAAGAGTTAGCGCTCATCAGATTTCTTCACTGATACACACGTGGTAAGAACATGCTTTGCAATTTCAATATAAGTGCATGTGTGTGCCTGCCATCTTAGTATTTATGGTGTCTTAGCTCTCTAGAGCATGGCTGTCCACACATCAGAGAAGACCTTAAGCTGACTGGTGATTTATAAAAAACAAAACAAAAAAAACAAAAACAAAAAAATCTTTAGAAGAACATCTGAATAGCAACTAACACAGCAACCTATGGGAGGAGAACTAAACATAAAAATCTCTGGAGTGGGCCTCTTTGTCTAAATCATAGCCAACAAACTATGGTCACAGGAAAAATCCAGTCTAACACCTGCTTTTGTATAGTTCATATGCTGATATATATGCTATATATACCTATTTATCTTTTTGATGGTTGAAAAAGTTGAATATTTTTGACATATAAAAATATGTGAACTTCAACTTTCACTGTTCAAAAATAAAGTTTTATTGGAACAAAACCAAGTGCACTCATTTATATGGTGTCTATGACTGCTTTTGCACTTCAAGGCTGCATTTGCAACAGAGGCTATATGGCTTGCAAAGCCTAAAGTATTTACTACCTGGATATTTACAGAAAAAAGTGG
This sequence comes from Leopardus geoffroyi, assembly GCF_018350155.1. Classification (NCBI taxonomy): domain Eukaryota; kingdom Metazoa; phylum Chordata; class Mammalia; order Carnivora; family Felidae; genus Leopardus; species Leopardus geoffroyi. The sequence continues at coordinate 87,106,011 of NC_059341.1, read as the reverse complement.
TCAACCTCTGGTGTAAACCCTTCACATCCACTCTCTTTTAATTGTGCCAAATATATTCTCAATTCACTATGATGTATCATGAAAATGTATTTGATAGACTCCAGAACTCTGCTCTACCTGTATACTCAAGTCAAGGTATAATAAAATACTTACCTTCATTGTTCATATGTTATTGTATATCTAGGAAGGAAGGCCAATGAGGCAACTGGGTATGGAGAGGACAAATTTAAAATAATAAAGAGTGAGAATAAAGAAAAAAAACAGGTCAGGTAATTCTGAGAGGTGATAAAAATAAGATATGTTCATTATTCTTACTTCACACTAAAGGCTATTCTAAATATTTTCTATAACTATTGATTCATTGAAGACTTATTATAACTTATGAGGTATTTACTAGCATTGGTCCATTTTAGAAATGGGAAAAATGAAATAGAGACAATAGAGCATGTCCATATCACAAAACCAAGAGGTGGTAAAGCTAGGAGTCAAATCCAGTAAGTCTCGTCTTGACCATTTGTCACTTTGCCTGATTAAGGAGAAAACCTAGAACCACCATTTATAGCTATATGATCTTAAAGAGTTAAGTATGCTCTCTGAATACCATCTTTATGATTTATATAAAAAAATGTGAATTAAAGTAACCTTGTAGATTTGAAAGAAAATAAGAAATTTCCAAGAAGTTAAGGTAACTAAAACACATAAAGCACTTGTCCCAGGCACTGTCAAACAGCACACATTTAATATAATTAGCTTTTTCGTCATAGGTTTTATCAGCATCAGTGACACCACATTTTAAAGACAAATATTCACGGAAATGCAAAGGAACAGATATCAGACCCTGGAGCCTATAAGTAGAGAGGAAAAGACCAAAGACATAGAAGAAAACCATGTCTACTTGGTGAGACAGATGTGTAATCAAGTAATTAATTATGATAGCACATTGACAACGCAGACATTTACAAAATGCTATGGAAAGGAAGAAAAAGAAAGGTCTTATTTTTACCTTTAAAGAATGGAGAAAAATTCTCAAAGTTGAAACTAAAATGTACTGAAGTTTGAATGAATGTTTGCCAGGCAGATAAGATTAGAAAGAATAATCTAGGCAGAAAGAACCTAATTCCCTAATTTCTAAATGGAAGAGGGCAACAGTGTGTGTTTAAAAATGTAGAGCAGTCTCATATCTCTATCATGTGGATGGTGATCAGACAATAGAAAAGAGACCGTGAGATGATTCCTAGAATATACACAGGTAGAGATTTTGAAAGATCATCGCCAGACTTAATGATGTGGAATTTATGTAGACTTTGTGGAGCCATTACAGAAATTTTGTCAGGAGTGTGGTATTATCAAATTTTTCATCCTAAAGAACACTTTTAGTGAGGAGGATAAATTGCAGGATGCTGGTTCCGTAAGGGAAAGTTGTCAGTAAAGATGTCACTGCAATATTCTGAAGAAAGCATGTATGGTGTGACGTTAGAAAAAAGAAAATAGTGATACCTCAGAAGATATTTAGAATCCATTTTGACTGGTTGTGGTGTTCCAATCCCTCTTCTAAGGTGGAGCCAGGGAGAGATGCCCTTTTGCACTGGGGAACATCCAGATGGTTTGTAAAGGCCTTGGGGCAAGTAAATACTGTGGAAAATATTCCTGACTTTAAGATTAGACCTAGGTAGGGGCGCTGGGTGGCTCAGTTGGTTAAGCGTCCAACTTCAGCTCACGTCATGATCTCATAGCTCCTGAGTTGGAGCCCCGCCTCGGGCTCTGGGCTGATGGCTCAGAGCCTGGAACCTGTTTCAGATTCTGTGTCTCCCTCTCTGCCCCTCCCCTGCTCATGCTCTGTCTTTCTCCCTCTGTCTCTCTCTCTCGCAAAAATAAACATTAAAAAAATCTTTTTAAAAGAAATTAGATATAAGTAACAATTGGAAATTGTACCAAACGTAGAAGCCAAGTTTAAAAAGGGGAGGTAAGAGAGGTATGTAAATGTGAAATACATGAACTGAAATGACCAACATTTCATAAAAATATATGGAAATACTTAACAAATGTAAATATTTATAAGGAAAACCAATTTCTAGAGGAATACAAATCCCTAATCAAAATGCATCATTTACCTTTGTAAATAAATGTTGGGACTAGTATTACAGACACTGAAAAATTACACAGTGGGTTGAATATAATTAACTAAACTCTCTTTGGACCCAGAATGAGTACAGCTTTTCATTCCATTACAGGCTATTCGTTTATTTCATTTGCCCTATTTTAGGAGGTCGTCTGACTGTGGGGATTGGCCTTCCCATCGTGATCACTGTGGAAAGCTACATTCAAAGGGTAAGTTAAAAAAGTGATCCTGATAATCACATAACCAGCCAAACGACAATTCTTTTAAAACCCTATACCACAAAAAGTTATGGCCCTTATTGAAGAGAACTGGAGGAAAGTTGTTGATTTTTTTCACTTGCCCCTTTAAATATCTTTGTTTCATGAAGTCTGAACAACTATGAAGCCAAATGTGTGTGTGTGTGTGTGTGTGTGTGTGTGTGTGTGTGTGTGTATTTCTGAACAAAATAGTTAGAATACTAATTGGGTTTGACTTTATAAGCCTATACTAATTAAGCTTGCTTGAAAAGGGATATTGTATGTAAGCACTGTGTTCACATATAACATGAAGGCAAGAAAAAAGATAATAATTTTGGTTAATTAGTGTATAGTCAATTGTTGTTTAGTGTTGAATCTAAACAGGACTTTAAAACATACTACTGTGTGCACCTGGGTGGCTGAGCCATCCGACTCTTGTTTTCAGCTCAGGTCATTATCTCATGGTTTCATGGGTTCAAGCCCCACGTCGGGCTCCATGCTGGCAATGTGGAGCCTTCTTGGGAATCTCTCTCTCTCTGCCCCTCCCCACTTGTGCTGTCTCTGTCTCTCACAAAATAAATAAATAAATAATTTAAAAAATAAAGCATATTACTGGATATGTAGAATGGAGACCCGTAAAATATTTCATACTGAACTGTATTTTCTTCATAAACACAATTGCTTTTTACACTGTAATAAAAACACATAATATAAAGTTAATCATTTTAAAGAGTTAAATTCAGTGGTGTTAGTACATTTGCTATGCTCTCCAAGCTTCACCACTATCTCATTAAGAAATTTTTCTTCACTCCAAAAAAAAAAATTGTTATTAAGCAGTCACTCTCTATTCCCCTATCCCCTAGCATCCAGCAAGTCCTGATTCATTTCTGTCTTGGGGATCTGTGTATTTTATGTGCTTCATGTAAGTTAAATTATATAATATGTGAACTTTTGTGTCTGCCTTCTTTCACTTGCCATGATGTTTTGAAGGTTTATCTATGTTTACATTCACCAGTACTTCATTCATTTGTATGGTTAAATAATATTCTATTACATGGATATACTATCTATTATTGATCCATTCACCAGCTTATGGAATTTGGGTTGCCATCTTTTGGCTATTGTAAATAGTGTTGCTATGAACATCTTTTAAACATTTTAATTGAACACTGTTTTCATGTATTTTGGTTATATATCTAGGAGTAGAATTGATGGGTCATATGGAAAGCCTATGTTTAACATATAGAGGAACGGACAAACTGTTTTCCAAAGTGGCTGCACCATTTTAAATTCCCACCAGAAATGTATAAGGCTTCCAAGTTCTCTACATCCCAGCAGCACTTGAAGCTCCTCTTTGTCAAGAGATCACTTATGAAATCTCAAGTTCCTAGGTTATGTTATGTGCTGTAATAAGCTTATTTATAATACATGACAATCACAGCAAAAGAAAAATAAAAATTATTTAATACATAAAGCACTGATACCTGTTTGGGATTGTTATGTCTTCGTGGATATCTCACTTTTTTATGAATTGCATTAATTATTCCATTATTAAATATACCCAGACTGTCCTCGATAGCAAAGGGCTACACTCCAGGAAAAATACCTCACAGATTCTTATCCCTTCTGGGGAAGACATTTCTCTTATGCTAGCCCCTCTCACTTTCCAATCTCACCTCAGGAAGGGAAGGAAAGAAAGCTAAGAAACATTTGCAAAGGGCACAGTACATATACTGAGGCCCATGAAACGGCTGATATTTAATCAAAAGATTGGAGAACACTTTTCTCTCCACACACCTTATCAGCACATCAACAGAATTCCAGAATAAAGAGTGGGTTGCCGATAAAAGGGTTCAAGATTACATCTGCAGAGGAGTTATTAGAAAATCTGAAGGTCAAAAGAAAAGACAGAAAGACATTAGAAGAATTTCAAGCCTCCAGCAGCTACAAAACCAAAAAAAAAATTGAACATAGCCCAAATCCTGGCCTGATTAACATAAAACCTCATACTAAGTGCCTCTTTATCTCAGTTCCTACTACCTTATATGTCTTGTTCAGGTTTCAACAAGATATGCTTTTCTTATTCTCTTGCCAGAGCTACAAGGAGATCTTTATTGGTTTTTGCCATAAAACCTGGTGAAATTACTGTTAATTATGTAAGGGGTAAAAATGCACACAGGACCAGTTTAAAACCAGCACTTTAATGAAAACTTTTGGAAATAGGTAACTTCCCCCCTTATAATGGATGTAAATACCAATATACTTCCTTAAAGATGAAAAAAAGAAGTAAAAATGGAAAAATCCTGAGCACCAGTCACCTCACACACAGTAAAAAACAGAGTTTCACCATCATATATATATATATATATATATATATATATATATATATATATATATATATATATTTTAATGTTTATTTACTTTCGACAGACAGGGCATGAGTGGGGGAGGGGCAGAAAATGAGGGAGACACAGAATCTGAAGCAGGTTGCAGGCTCCGAGCTGTCAGCACAGAGCCCGACACGGGGCTTGAACTCACAGACCGTGAGATCATGACCTGAGCCAAAGTGGGACGCTCAACCGACTGAGCCACCCAGGCGCCCCTAACCATCATATTAAGAAAAGTGAAAGAAATTTATGAATAAGATCTGACAACATTTTTATTTGAATTTGGAGTTGCTATTCAAAAAGTATCATTTGCTTTGAAAAATCTACTGAAGGCAATGTTTTACTAATATTTGAAATCCTAATAACAATACTGAAAGCTTCAAACACAAACACACACAAAAAAGCATCATTTTCATAATAAAGCTTGAAAAGAGGTATAAAACTCACATTTGAATATAGGTCATATATTTATTGCTTAAAATTCACAGAAATGTATATAAAATATACATTTGAATATGGGTATATATTCATTAGTGCACAGGTTCAGGCTCCTCTTTTCGGGGGTGGGGAGGAGGCAAGGTGATATGAATGGGGAAGGGGTACAGAGGACAGAGCTCTATTGTCTTCATTGACTCCTCAGTACTAAATGCTGAACAAAAACATCAGGAACCAGCACCCACAAACAACATAGATGAGCTTTATCTGATTTTGCTCTGTTTTAGTTAGACAAGAACTAATGTGTTATTGTTTTTCCTGTGTTCGGGGTGTTTAATGTGAACGATTTCTTCATTGTTAAATAAACAAATTGAGACACTACTATGGACAAAATCATCTCACAATTCTTTGGCAAGATAAGGTACACTATTATCTCATCATGGATTTAACAGCTCAGACAGATAGTAGTGTAAATCCAAGTGTCATTAAACACTGAATTTTTAAGGAATATCCATGCTATATTCTCTGTTGCTAATGCACTGTATAAATTCACCATCCTCTTTAATGGCCTTTGCATTTCTCATTTCCATTACACAGTGGGGTAGTATTATTTTTGCAATTCTGTTTGAAATGAAACTTTGGATACTAGAGAAAAAATATGTATGTATTTGCAATTTACATTTTTGCTGTTATTTAAAATAGACATTTAACAGTTAAGCTATTTCCTTCAAGCAAAAAAAAAAAAAAATCACAATTGCTCTGTTTCTATAGTTCTTCAAATGTAAGTCATGTTCAACCCAAAAAGATTAGCTGAAATTCTATTTTACTTCATAGGTACTAATTTAAATGTTCTAGTTTTTATTCCTAAGCTTAAAACTTACTAAATTCTTTTATAAGTATATATAGAATTGTCTTAATTTTTATCCATATTCTCATAATCATGGGCCTACATTTCTAGCTAGCATTGTAGTCTATCAGTATGAAACTGGTATTATCCAAAGCAAATCAAAAAGAAAAAGTGTGTATGTGTGTGGGGGGGGGGGTGGTAGGGAACCTGTATGATTCAGTCAATAGAGGTCAGTCTCTTTAAGAAAGGATTGGGAGCAAATTTGTAGAAGAAACCCAAGACTATCCTTCATACAATGTTTGCTGATGTTGCCACAGTGATTGATACAGAGCCAGGCTGTATCAGGCTACTGACTTCCTGGCTGTAGTCAGAACGTTTCCTGTCATGAAAGGGTCAAAAAATATTTCTTTGTGCTTCTAAGGTTGGAGAGCTTTTAGTAAAATTTTCTTACATTTTATGGCCTCTACTGGAATCTGCCACAACCACTAAATGAGAACAACACTGTAGTGAGAGGGTATCATATATAAGAACAAAACAAAACAAAACACTTTCCTAAAGTTTCTTTATCTGTCCTGTAAAAAGATCCTATGGGCTTTCTAGATAGCCCAACAATGATCTTAAATTCTTACAGACACTCTGCTACACATAGTTTATCTGAAGTCATGTAAAGGTGAAGGAAGTAAACATGTCTGTTACGTAAATATTTCAAACGTGTTCAGCTGCCTTTCCTCTCATGCATGCATACACATACAATATGACATGAAAGTTTATATTGGGCTTAAAATCTACTTTATTTTCAAGTAATTTCTCAAATACTATAATATTTTTAATTGAAATCAAGTGCACTGCACTATGCTTTAACTTGTATTTAATATTAAATATGACATTAAATGATTGTTACTAGATTAACTGGGATGTCAAATTTAAGCACCCACAGATCTGATCAGGAAACAGCTATATTTGGGGCACCTGGGTGGCTCAGTAGGTTAAGCATCCAACTTTGGCTCAGGTCATGATCTCATGGTTCATGGGTTCGAGACCCACTTCGGGCTCTGTGCTAACAGCTCAGAGCGTGGAGCCTGCTTCAGATTCTGTGTCTCCCTCTCTCTCTGCCCCTATCCTGCTCATACTCTGTCTCTCTCTGCCTCTGAAAAGTGAATAAACATTAATAAAAATTTTTTTTTAAAAAGTAAAATTTCCAAACAAACCAGTAGCAGATGTTTTCCTCATTTCCAATTGGTGACACAGTCCAATCCTGGAAATAATATAGCTTCATACATTTTTTTTCTTCATTTGCAAATGGTCTCTATTGTTGAACTGGAATCCATTCTTTCCTGTAGGGTCTACTCATATTTCTAATGCCAAAGTGTGAATGATTTATAATAAGCAAGGGCAGGGGTGTTACTCTACAGCTGTTCTCACTTATTAGAAGCACCGTGCATGTAAGAAAAAATACCAACCTTGGACAATACCTTTGCCTCCCCTACAGCCCTTGATCCATTATTACCAATGAGCCATTGTGCAGATTCTGCTCCTGTAAGCAATCTATTCTAGTTATAATCATGGGCATTCTGTTCCCTAACAAGAATACTATGCCCATTCCCTCCAGCAACTGGTTATGTTATTCACAACAGTTATTTTTTATGATGCAATCTCCTGAAAATATCGCTTGGTTAAAACAAGAAAATGAACAGATATTTAAATTGTTGATCCTTATTTGCAGTTGCATCATGGATTAGAAATAAAATCAATACACTATTATATAGGAGCATCTAGTAAAAGGATGCCCGAAGTATGTAAACAAACATGAATCAACTACCAAAAGATTACTTGAGACATGGGAAATATTGCCTCATAATTACAGGATAGTTTATGTTGAACCATGATAAAATGAAAGTAAAAGAAATAAACTCTATACATTTTCAGAGAGGAGATAAAATTCCTTTTTTTCTTAAATCCGTAAGGAGGGAAAATGGGGGGAAAGGACATAAAACACATTGTTCACCATGTATGTAAAATTTGTTTTGACTTCAATAGAACATTTTAAAATTATGGTTTCCTAAAGACTCTCGAAAACGTGTTGTGATGTATTGCTTTGTATTTGTGTACTGATAGACAAATATATTATTATAATTATTATAATTATTAAAGAAGTTAAAGGGCTAGACAAGGTTCAAGGACTGGGCCAGTCTTCACTGGTCTCCTGTGTTTCTCCATGTTTTATAGCAAAATATTTTGTCCTTAACTATCTCCTTAAGAATGTTTATATAGCAACCATCATTGGGAGATAGAGATAGTGTCCCTCTCCAAGCCAAGGACAGGCTACTTACTGCACAGTGTATTAAAGGCAATGTTTCCCCTCTGGACCAAAGGGCTTACTGCCCATTATAATTTCTGGGTTCTTTAAGCTTGGTGTTCCTCTCCTATAATGAAACATATCATATATGCAGACATCACATGGTCCTTTTCAGGTTATGCTGTAAGAAGTAGAATTTAGAGAATCAATGCAAAAGCACTGATATTTTGGCCATTGTTATTTATGTAAATAAACTTGACTTCATCTTTCATCCAAGAGTCCTGCGTCTTCCATCAACACCTATGAGAATGTGGCAGGCTGACTTGGCAGCTTGAAAATAGAGTAACATTTCAGAACCTTCATAGTTTTTGACAGTCAATGTCCAGAAGGAGGGAAAGTTTACCATTAGGGTTACAAACAGGAGGTATGATTGTATCACATTTTGGATTTGGGGGACACCATGTTGATATTATTAGCTTAGTATGGGTGAGCTATGTCTAGCTAAATCATATTTTTTCATAAGAAAATACATATGTGCTAGTTCTTTTAAATACATATTTTATTGCATTATACCTTTTCCATGTTAACCCTCTAAGCAGAGTGGTCCCAAGTCCTCTAATAGCCAAAATGAAATCAATAGAAGTTCACTTTGTCTTTAGCCCTGTAACTTTTTAGAATTAGAAAAAAAAACATGATATTAAGACAAAGGCTATAGAAGAGAAACCTGCTGTCTCTACTTTAAGGGAAGATATACAAGGAAAAGCAGTGGTGACTTAGTAGTAGTTCATTTAGATTTATCAGGCTTATTTATTGAGATACTACACAATTTCTGCACCCGACCTGACAGGAAAATTACATCCTTGTAATCCTGGAGTTTAGAAAATTTTATAATTAAATATTTGTAGTCCTGTATCATATTGAGTCTACATACTAATACAACAAGGTAGACATATCAGTTTCGTAAATGACCAAGTTGAGACTCAGAAAGGTTAAGGAGACATGTTTAAAGCTTTTTAAAATTTTCTGGATGAAGGGGACAAGGTGTGGCCTCAGTTCAGTTGGACCTCAATTATCATGCATCTTGCCACCACTGAATACTTCTCTCTATAAGAAGAGTGAGAGCAGAGGGCAGCAGTGGCTGATTCAGAAGGCTTTTTGCCAGATTCAAGGCAGTGTTTCAGTGGCAACAGCAGCTCTCTCACAGCCTCACAGGTACATTCAATATCAACATATGCAATGTCCTGCATGTGGGCATCTGGCTCCTCCACAAAAATCATATATCAAGAAGTAAAATGTCCATTTCAGTATTGTAGGTTAAAAAGCAGACCTCATGAGCATACTTAATGTTCCAGGGACTCCTTAAAATACTTTAAACATATGTATTTATTTTATTTTTTAATTTTTTAAATAAAAAAAATTTTAAGTGTACCTATTTATTTTTGAGAAAGAGAGACAGAGAGAGTGAATGGGGGAGAGGCAGAGAGAGAATCCCAAGTAGGCTCTGCACTGTCAGCGCAGAGCCCAATGCGGGGCTTAAACTCACAAACCTAACTGTGAGATCATGACCTGAGCCAAAAGCAAGAGTCAGAGGCTTAACCAACTGAGCCACCCAGGAGTCCCTAAAATATTTACTTTAGAGAGAGAGAGCACACACAAGCTGGGGAGAGGGGCAAGGGAAAGAGAGAGAGAACCTTAAGCAAGCTCCATGCTCAGTGCCAAGCGTGATGCAGGGCTCGAACCCACGGCCCTGGGATCATGACCTGAACCGAATTCAAGAGTCCGAAGCTCAACCAAGTGAGCCACCCAGGTTCCCTTCCCTAAAATACCTCTCCGAGGTCCTGACCTTTCCATAATTGTTGGATAGATTAAAAACAGAAATAGAATCTTGCTACTCTCATTATGACTGTAGTTTTAGTGCTTAGTTCCAGGAGTTCGAGAAACAAGGAGTCACATCTGTGGTTTTTCCTGCCTTCTCCAGTTGATTATGAATGAGCCTTTAAGAATGGGGTCAATGTCTTAGCTGTTTCCATTTTCCCAGACCTCATTTCAGTGCTTGTCATATAATAGCTCCTAAATGTTTAATGAATTAATGATTGAGTTAGTGATTAACAGTAAGTGAAATACATAAAAAAAGAATCAAAAAAGAAAGTAAATTATGAGAGAGAATATGAACAAAGGAAAGGATTATCTATTGCCAGTAAAGATGTTAAATGTAGAAAACTAGGAAGCAGCTGTTTCCTATAAACTCCAAGCTTAATAAGCTTCCTGTAACCCCAGAGTTAGAGTTAAAAATTTTAATAGTTTTTAAACTATTGATTGAACAATAATTTAGCAATATTTTTAGTAGTATTTAATTATTTGATTATTACTTAAAAATTATTAATTAATGACAGTAATTTTTAAACCTTTAAACTATTGGTTGAAAGGAAATGCAAAAAGATAAAGGCCAAGGCAGAAAAGGAATATTAAGTTACTACATTTTCTTGCTTCATGAGTCACTGATCAGGTTTTGCAATGCAGGAGATTTTCTTAATGACACGATTACATTACATACGTCATTCATTTTTTTTTTTTTTTTCAATTAGCAAGTCTTTTAGCAAACGTAGATTGGGCAGCTACTCTGTGCTATGAGCTGATATAAAGGGGTTATACTATGTGATTTTACAGAGATAAGTAAAATAGGTCCAGTCATGAATTATTCCAAAGTCTATTGGATTAGAAAGACACAAAAGCAAACAGTAATAATACCGTATGTTGGACAATGAATAGGATATGGGTAAAGAAAAGTGGTACCAGTGCATCCTGGTGGATCAGAAAAGGCTTCCACATGAGATCATGCTGACAATGCGTCGCTGTTCTCACAACAGAAAACATCTGTTTTAAGCTGACCTGATCTGTCCACCGACACAAGTTTTTACCTAAATATATTCCGTTCTCCACTAGAGACTCCATTCACAAATAATTGCAATCCCTTTAACCCCTCCTTGTCCTCCAGTTCAATGGAGGACACGCATGTTCAAATGCATGTTCAAATCTATTTTATCTTTGTAATTCTTACAAATGTGTATGTGGTGGGAGGGAGAAAGGATGCAGTAGGAATTATAACTGACCTAAAAAAGAAAGAAAAATGCCCTAAGGTTTAATGATTTAAATCTGAACATCTACTAAATCTAAAATAATTAATTTCTTTTAAAAATGGCTCATATAAATTCTATATGATAGATTAGACCACTGCTCTTCAAACTAATCTTTGCAAGTCTAGACAATTATCAAATGTGTTTGGAAAGTCAATGCTGAGAATAATTGGTGGCAGGGAGAGCTGGTAAGTTCTGGCCTCCTCATCTTCTTTGACTTAAGTGCTCCCTCCTCTTATCTATCTTCTACATTTTAATATCACTTTTTAAGATTTCATAAAAATAAATATTCAATGATCTCCAAAGCTTGAACTTGCTTTAGTCTTCAGAGAGGACCCTCCTCCATTATTACACATTACTGAAAATATTTCTAACACTAACATACGAGCAAGGAATATGGACTTTATAATGAACTTTGTTAACTACCTTTGAGTAATTAAGTAGTGACAATAATAGGACCTCAAATATGTGTTTGTGTATAATGCTAAAGTAACACCCATGTTTGTTTCTGTTGTATTCCAATTATTCTATAATATGCTGACACGTCACTTTTCCACATGCTACATACCAGTTGTAATAGCAAATAAACCAAATTTAATTCAATTCTTTCCATTCAATTCTGACCATGTAGTATAACTTGGCACTTGGTCAGAAAGAATGAAATGCATGATGACACACATTTTCTAATTTGTGAAATCTCAGAGAAATATCAGGTCATATTATGCAATAATTGTAGAGGAAAATGTAGTTTTCTCATTAGTAGTCAATGTTATACTATTAATGTGCTTTTAATTGTTTTTATTTAATAGAACTATCAAAAATATATAGCACTGCACAGCAAAAGAAAACATCAACAAAGTAAAACGATAGCCTACAGAATGGAAATAAGTATTTTCTAACCATATATCTGATAAGGGTTAACATCAAAAAATAAAAATAAAAAAACCTGGGGCGCCTGGGTGGCGCAGTCGGTTGAGCGTCCGACTTCAGCCAGGTCACGATCTCGCGGTCCGTGAGTTCGAGCCCCGCGTCAGGCTCTGGGCTGATGGCTCAGAGCCTGGAGCCTGTTTCCGATTCTGTGTCTCCCTCCCTCTCTGCCCCTCCCCCGTTCATGCTCTGTCTCTCTCTGTCCCAAAAAAATAAATAAACGTTGAAAAAAAATTAAAAAAAATAAATAAATAAAAAATAAAAAAACCCTCATACAATGCAGTAATAAAAAACAAATAACCCAACTAAAAAATGGGCAAAAGACTTGAACAGTCATTTCTCCATAGGAGGCACAAGAGTCTTATAAGTACGTAAAAAGATGCTCAACATCATTAGTCATTGGGGAAATGCAATTAAAACTACAGTGAAACATCACCTCATCCCTATTTGAATGATCAGCCTGAAAAAGACAAGAGATAACAAATGTTGGCACAGATGTGGAGAACAGGGAACTTTGTGCACTACTGGTGGGATTGTAAATTGATACAGCCACTGTGGAAAACAGTATGGAGGATTCTCAAAAAATTAAAATCAGAATATTGTTAGCAATTCTCCTTCCGGGAATATATCTAAATGAAATGAAAACTCCAACTCACAAAGATATTTGTAACCGCATGTTCATAGCACCATTATTTACAATAGCAAAGATACGGAAACAAGAAAAGTGTCCATCAATGGATGAATAAATAAAGAAGTTGTGAGGGATGTGTATGTGTATATGTGTGTATAAAATGAAACATTATATAGCCATTAAAATGAAGAAATCCTACCACAAACAACAACATGGATAGAACTTAAAGGCATTATGCTAAATAAGTCAGAGGAAGACAGATACTGTATAATCTCAGTTATATGTGGCATCTAATTATAAACCTCATAGGAAAGGAGATCAGACCTGTGGTTATCAGAGGTTGGGGGAAGATTTCAAGGAAGGTGGTCAAAAGGTACAAAGTTCGAGTTGCAAGATAAACAAGTACTAGGGATGTAATGTAAAACATGGTAACTATAGCTAACACTGCTGTGTAATATATAGGAAAGTAATTAAGAGAGTAGATCCCAAGAGTTCTCATCTCAAAGAGATAGTTTTTCTTTTTCTTTTCTTTTTACTTTATCCATATGAGAAGATGGATGTTGGCTGAACTTATTATGGTAATCTTTTCACAATATACGTAAATCAAACCATCATGCTGTGTGCCTTAAACTTACATAGTGATATATGTCAATTATTTCTCAATAAAACTGGAAAGCATGTATAGCAAAAGGAGAAGCAATCTGAAACAAAACAAAACAAAATCCACTAGTTTCCAGTGTAGTTTACTCACAGGGAAAAGAAAACCAAAGTTATTTTTATTTTGTAAAACATTGTTTAGGTTGAAATTTTGACTTTTCCATTCGTAGTATATGATATATCTGTTTGAGAATCACAAGATTTCTTCTTATATAATAGAATAAACTTCCTCCTTAAAATGAAAGGTTCTTGTTGACTAAAGGAGTATATTTTGGAAAGATGGAGAAAATCTCCCATTTCTAAGACGCTATCATGTAAAGTATTTAAAAAGCTAAATGTAACTGTGATTTTGGGAGCAATGGTAAGGTAATTTACATTTATGCATGTACACCAGGCTTATTAGTTGTATGCTTCCTGCTTTATAACAGAAGCTGAATATTTTAAAGACCAGGAGGTTTGTTTTTCAGAGACTGTATCATAGCAAGTGTTGCTATTCTTTGAAACGCAATATATAACTATCACCTTAATGACTCCTCACAGAATCAGTCCAAGAATCTCATCAACCTTCCTCCTAAACTGTTGCCTTAATACCCATGGGACACTGTTTAAGTAAATGCTAAAAATAAAAAATAAAATTAGGCCTTTAACCACTCATCATTCGCTCACATGAAAAACTTCCAAATAATTGCTAAATCTGTAATTTTTAAACATGCCATTACATTTTACCTGAGTCAAAATTGTTTTTAAATTTTAATTTTGGATTTATATATGTTCAATTTTAGGATAACACTCAATAGCTCTTCAAAGCCACTATCTTCCATTTCTTTACTTCGTTCTAGGCAAATTGATCAGTGGTGTTTTGAGGATTGGCTGTGTGCCCAGTTTCCACAAATGCCAAAGACTTCTGTGCACCAAGTTAATTAAAATTGACTGCTTGTTTTAGGCAGAAGAAACAGGCAGAATGCCGGATAGTTCTAAAGAGTGATTGAACAATTTAAGCAAACAGAATAACCTGCCTTCAAGCTAAAGAATAAAAATAGTTTCTTATGTTGCCTTTGCTAAAAAAAAATCCTTTAAAACTGTTGGCTTTATGTGAAAAAATATGATATATATGCCTGAATCAAATTGAAAATGCTATACTAGTCATAAAAAAACATTAAAAAATATGTAAACCATCACTTTTTATAAAAACTAGACTTTTTGTTGACCCATGTTTTAAGAAATGTGCTTAGATTACAAATATATGCTAAATTTATTTTACTGTCTATAATAAAAAGTTTATTTTCCAATATTATGCACATATATGTACTCAATTAACATCTAATTGCTGGAGCTCAGGAAAAAATACAGCACAAATTTTCTTAAACACAGTAACAGTATTTGAAGATAGAATTGAGTTTTAAATAATAATCTGGTCTAAATGCTTGTGGAAAGCTAGATTTTATTGCATTAAAGAAAGTTATCAAATTAAATATTTAATGTATAATGTTAACACAGCTTAATGAGCTAAAACTTGACTCTATAACCATAGCTTGGTAACTTTTTAGGCAGGAAATGGAATGCTGCTAACTAACATGTAATGAGAGCCTCTTAACTGGCAGGAACATACCACATATAGTATATTCAATGTATACTATTGCTTTTAATTCTTATGTTAACAATATGAAATAGATACATATATATGTATTTTACAGATGATGAAACAGAAATAAGAGAGGGTAAAAAAATTCCTAAGTAAGGCAACTATTAGGATTAATTAATTTGGATTAATTAAATCTATTTTAATTATTTCATTATTCTGAGTTTCGATTAGTCCCTTAAGTTTGCTCAATCTGTTCTTTTCAAATCGTTTAACTGCTGGATATGTAGAATGAATTTTTATTTGGAACTCTTTCAAGATCCAAGGAGTTTAAACATGAGCTTGAATCAAAACTATACAATCATGCATTAATACTCATGCATTTTCCTCAAAGAAAGTTACCTTCAGCATACACTCAAGTTCACATACATGCCAGCCAAATTTGATTTTCTGATTTCCATGAGAAGATCAATTTAGATGCTACATATTATGAAAGGGTGGAGGACTCACAATAACTGGGTACCCAAAAGTTACACAGTCTTACATTAATAGAAGAAAATTAACTTTTGAGAAAAACAAGTCAATAATCTCAAAAGGCATGAGATTTTGAAGTCCTTTTATTTGAAAGTTAATTGCCTAACATATCTCAACAGGGCATACTTCAATTAGCTGTCTCTATATTATACTCTTACCTTGCACAACCGAGTTTTTGAGATAGGGTACTAGAGCAGTACATGAGGTTAGCCTATGGGCAGTTAGGGGCTGGAAGTCTTCATTATCTTTTCCTCTGGTCACATCTCAGCCCACTGCAGTTTGATTTGCCTTTCCACTACTGAAACTGCCCTACTTGAAGCCAAGTGCTTCCTAATTGTCAGTTCCTTTTTCACCTATTCATCAAGTATTTTGAGCACATTTTGTTGCAAAATACTATGCTAGGTAAAGGATATGCATTGTTGAATAATAATGATGATAATTACGATAATGTTGATGTTAGCTAGCCAAAGTCTTTAGGAATATACTTGAAGTCAAACAAATTAAGTTTCATTTCACTTGGTACTGTTAAGAACTTAATTCAAGGAAATGTGGAAATTTCCCCGTAAGGGGGAGTCTGAAGCGACTTCTTACAGGGTTTGAGATTTTCTCCAATGGTTATAAAGAGAAATTAAGGAATTCTGTTAAGATCTGTTAAGAAGTGTGGCCAATTTGGATATTTTGTATTTTAACAATTATCTAGGAGGTGGAAATAACTAACAAGGGATTAGAGTTATCACCAGTAAAGAAGCAGTAATCACTCATTTTGGTTAGAAGGGCTTGTTATAGAGATATGAAGGGCCATGTCTCTGTCTTATTCCTTTCAAGGTCACAGAGTGACCTTGTCTACATCATCCACTGAGAAAGATTTATTTTCTCCAATTATCACCTGACAGTTTCTCAATAATTACTAATAAAGTTTTCCAGCTGTTTACTATATTGCTAGCATCATTCTGAGCACTTTACTGTGTTAAGTACTTTGATCTTCACAATAACCTATAAGGTAAGTATAGCTATTATTCTAGTTTACAAATGGAGAAGATGAGATAGAAGAGGAACAAGCAATTTGCCCAAGGTCATACAGCTATTAAGTGACAGAACTAGACCTGCAGTCTTCTGAATGCTACAAACACCAAGGCTACCATCTTGAAAATTAAGAATTCTGTGGCATGTTACATTACATTGGAAGAGTTGACTTTGTTCACTACCTTTCTTATTAAAATTCCTTTCCTTGGCTTTTGTGACATCATTCTTCCTTAGTTCTTCCCTCATACCACTCCTGTTTAATCTTGACTTGTTTCTCTTTCAGCCTGTTTTTGAATACAGATAATCCTATGATTCATTTCTTAGTTCTTGTCTCTCCCACTGTATGTATTCTCCACAAGCAAAAGTATGCCCATAGTTTCACCTCCTCTGTAAGTGCCAATGATACTTAAAGTTTTATCTTCACTTCTCTTGTCTCCCCTAATTGTAAACAATTTTAATTACCTAGATATTTCACATGCTGACAGTGAAATTAATTTATCTCTACTTCTACTACTACTAATGTAACTCAGGCCAAATAATCTCACTTAGGCTATTTCAAGTATCTTATTACTGACCTTCCAACTCCAGTGTTTCCCATTCCCTACCTGTCTTTTTCCTTATGTTCTCTTTGCATTATATATAATAGAACCTATCTAAAACTTAAAGCCAAAAATATTTCTTTCACACAATAAAATTTATAATAATGTCAAAGCAAATGAAATACTTGGTATAAATCCACAAAGACTTGTATGGAATCTGTATTCTAGAAACAATAAAATACTATGAAAGAAATTAAAGAAGATTTAATAGAGAGAGTCATAACCTGTACATGTATCGGAAACTCAGTGCACTAAAGATATCAATTATCCCCAAGTTAATTTATAGATTTAGTCTTCTATAGTAAACCTTAACATCCGTAAGAATGACTCCTCTCACTTCACTCTTCCTTTTCAAAATTGTTTTAGTTTATTCTAAAATTTATATGGAAAAGCAAAGGACCTATGCCTATACGTTTCCTTCTACCAATACCACACTGTATTGGTTAGCTACATAGTAAGCCTCAATATCAATAAGAATTATTCCTCCCACTTTACTCTAGATCAGTGGAACAAAATAGAAATAGGTCCACACAATATGCCCAAACTGATTTCTGATAAAGATGTAAAAGCAATTCAATGTAGGATGGGTAACTTTTTCATCAAATAATGCTAAAGCAACTGGACATTCAAAGGTTAAAAACATCTCACCTTACATTTTATACAAAATTAATTCAATATCCATCATAGCCTTAAATGTAAAACATAAAACTGTAAGAATTTAGAGTCAAAAATAGAAAATAACCCTCAGGATCTAGAATTAGGTGAAGAGTTCTTAGACTTAACATTAAAAACATTACCTATAAAAGGAAAAATATTGATTCCTTGAATCTGTCCAAAAATTAAAAACTTCTTGTCAAAGGTAATTTAAAGAACATGAAAAGACAAGTTACAGACTTGGAGAAAAAATGTGAAAACCATGTATCTGACAAAAAGTTAGTATCCAGAATATAAAAAGAACTTTCAAAGTTCAACAGTAAAAATATAACACATCAATTAGAAAATGGGCAAAATACATGAACAGACACCTCACCAAAATATACACAAATATAAAATAAGCACATTTAAAGATATCCAATTCCAGGGCACCTGGGTGGCTCAGTCAGTAAAATATCCGACTTCAGTTCAGGTCATGATCTCACAGCTCATGAGTTCGTGCCCCACTTCAGGCTCTGTGCAGACAACTTAGAGCCTGGAGCCTACTTCAGATTCTGTGTCTCCCTCTCTCTCTGCTCCTCCCCCATTTGTGCTCTGTCTCTCTCAAAAAAAATAAACATTAAAACATTTTTTTTAAGATATCCACTACCATTAGCCATTAGTGAAATGCTAAAATCACACTGATATATTATCAGTACACACCTATCACAGAATAGCTAAAATTAAAAAAAAAAAAGCAACAACACCAAATACTGGCAAGGATGTAGAGACACTGGATAACTCATACATTGTTGGTGAGAATGTAAAATGGTGTGGATATTCTGCAAAATAGGCAGTTTTGTTAAAACTGCACAGGTAAGTATCATCTGACCCAGGATTTATCCCAAGAAAATGAAAAGTCAATCACATTCATGCAAAAACCTTTGCACAAATGTTTATAGCAACTTTATTCATAACAGCCAAAATAGGAAATAACCCAAATGCCCCTCAATGAGTAAAAGGTTAAACAAACTTTGGTATATCTGTACCATGGAAAACTAATCAGCAATTATAAGGAATGAATAAGGCCAAAGTAGCAACTTAGATGTATACTAAGGAAGCATGATGACTGAAAAAATTTTAATTTAAAAGATTACATATGATTCCATTTATGCAACATTCTTAAAATAACAAAATTATAAAAATGGAGAACAGATTAGTAGTTGCCACATTTCAGGGACGTTTGGGGTGGAGAAGGGGCAGATATAGCTATAAAGGAATAGCACTGGGGGACCTGTGTGTTGAAACACTTTTGTATCTTGACTGTGGTGGTGATCACATAAATCTACACATGTGATAAAATTGCCAGAAACACACACACATAAAAATGGCAAAATCGTCAAGAGCTCCATGGGTGAAGAGTACATGGAGCTTCTCTATGGTTTTTATGTTGTTGTTGCAACTTTTGGTGAATCCATAATTAAAGTAAAATTAAAACAATATTATCTCCCCTTTCCAGCATAAAATGTTTCATTGACTTCACACTGCTTTCATGAAAAATATCTAATCTTCCTAATTTTGCTCATGCTATGAAGCTTTACCTTTTGCCCAGATTTAACTCACCCCCTTGGCACTCTGGTAGTCAACTGTCCAAAACACACAAGCAAACACAAAATTTTCTTTGAACATAAACTTTACTGTTATCTCCAGTTCTAATGCTTAATGACCCCTCCCACATCCCTCAGCTCCAAGATTTGTTGTTTTCACTTTCTCTTCCTTCATACCAATTCAGGCATCATTTCTTCCACAAACAATATGTGACCCTACAGAACCAGATTAAGTACCAGTCCTATAATTTCTTACCATTTTTCATACATATTGTTGGCCGCCAAGAATGTAGATATCTTTTTCTTTATTATTATTTTTTTAATTGGGAGTAGGGGCATTATTCCCATCATCAATCTTGGTACGAAACAGCCCACTGCCACCATATATAATGTAAATGCCAGTTTCTCACTTTCCCAGGTCCTTCTTGCAATACTGTAGGCTTATTAGGTAGTGTCCCAGGGGTTCTCACAATCAGAAGCATCCTCCTAAGACATCAGATGCTAGTGACACAAAGAAATAGGGAGCTGATAAAAACTCTCTGGAGCCTGCAGATGTTGCCACAATATAGGGTAGCAACTTGCTCTTGCAGAGATGTGGAGGTAACAGGACTTCAGGCAGAACCCCCTCTTACTGGGCCTTTTTTTTCTCCTCCAGTGTTTGTAACCTCAAACCTGTATTTCCACCTTTCTTTCATTCTTCAGTGTTTATTCAGTATTCTTTCTGATAAATTTATTCTAGGATTAAAAGGATCAAAATTAGTGTCTAGTTCTTGCAACTGAGAAATCTGACCCATAAAATACAGTAATTTAGTTGAGTATGGTTTTGCCTACAGCCCTATCAGGACTGTAAAATCCCTCATTACAAGGGCTTGGAGTGTAACACCATGGCTAGCACAGCTCCATAAATCTAGCAGGAACAAAGTAAACACTGAGTAATATAAACAAATGAATTCCTCATATACAACACTTTCAAATCTGCTACCCCCTACTCTAGTCCTTTCTCTAGAGAAGCCTGAGATGTTGATGCCATTCTAGTTGTACAGCTTGCCTTTACCCACATCACATTGCCAAAATTCTTCCATGCCCCACATTCAAATAAATATTTCTTTCCTTCAGTTCCTCTGTACCCTACAATCACTTGTCATTTCAACACATCCTTTCCCCCTGACATACTGTTATGGCTCTACTCATCAGCATTTCTCCAGTCTAATCACTTGCAGTCCATAATTTACATGGAACTAAATTAAAACTGAATTTTGATCACATCATTTTTTCTGCTTAAAAGTATTCAGTGAGTTCCCAGTGGTATAAGATAAAATCTAAACTTTCTGAAGTAGTGTTCTATCTCTGTGTAGTCTGCCTCTTTCCTACACCTTCTGTCCCTCTCACACATCAACAAGCACTCTGTATTACAATGGCCTTTGCTAATAGACTTCCACCTTCCTGTACATACTAGTCCCTTTCATGTCTCAATGGCTTTTAACAGCAATTTTCCATTGTGTTAAATACCTTCCTCCTGTCCATCTTAGACATGTAATCCAATTATCAAACTCATTAATCACTCTCTCTGAAATGTCATCTTCAGTACTATTAGGCAGTTTGTCATTTATTATCATGCTTCCTCTTCATCACTATTGTAATGTGATTTTTTAACTGATGGCATTAGTCAAGTGACAAGTACATAGCTAGTACTCAATAAGTATTATACAGTTAAGCACCAAAGGAAAAAATAAATCAATACATTTTTGAGAATGATAATGGATTACATCTCTATGTATATGGCATATGTATAAAACTTTGGAAACTTTCAAATTTTCTCAATTCATGAGAACATACAGTTCCCATTTCAGTATGGAGAATAATCATACCATTGGTGTAGTCAACATTCTATCTTAATATCTCCTTACTCAAATGAAGATTATCTTCAGTGTCATGTTATTGGAGGAAACATTTTGCCCAAACACTGAAAAAAGAGTAGATATATCCTACAAAGTCTGAGAGATGGAACTTAGAAATCTTCAAATCCAAACCCTTTATTCTAATATGAGAATACATAAAAATATTCTAGATCATTCTTATATTAAATTTGAGTTTATTCATATTATTCACATTAAGAGACTGAACCATCCAAATACAACCACCTGCACATTGATCTAAAGTATTTCTTATGAAAACTCCTCCACTCTCACCAGAAAGAATATCTGCAGGAGAAATTAAAGGAGGCTCATACAACTCCCCAGTATTCTATAACACTGTCCTTCTCCCAGCTGCAAAAGCACCCACTGATAAGGAAGCTGAAGGAACCTCCACGTTCCCAGAGGTGAACCCACACATTATCCCTATCCCTCACTTCCCACATTAGGCTAAAATGCTAGCTTGTACCCAGGGAAAAGTGCCTAGCTGACCATTTTTCTGAGAAAAGTTTACAGCACTAAATTATGAATCATGTTTTCTGAAAAGACCGTCAGAACTAATTTTATCATGTCTTATATATTTTTATCTCATTCACAACCAGAAAACCAAGTCTCCCTGATAGTCCATCACTAATCCAACACTTTTATTCTTTTCAGCCTCTGCATGCTGATTTTTTGCCTAGTCTCATTGTCATAGTGGATCTCATGAATCCTTTCCACAATGCCCCCTGTAACTCACACACTGTCAATCATCAACAATACCATCTAAGCCCTTAAGCTCTTTTCTCAGTATTTCCTTCACTCCCTCATTTTTATGGAAATTGTGGCTACCCTTCAATGACAGTGCATGTCTTGCAACCCTTTCTCTAGTGGCTCTCCACCTCTCATGTCCCAACTACTTTAAATCATATGCCCTCATAATTTATCATCTATTTCTCTTTGTTTCAGTCACCTGTACATTCTTTTGGGGCATATTTATAACTGCCTTAAAATACCTTCTACTAGTTCCATAGCTTTTTTTCTTCTGGTTATGCATTATAATTTCCTGTTTTTATGCCTGTTAATTTTGTGTTGGAAGCATGCCATTGTGAGTTTTACATTTGGGGGTGCTTCATTTTGTTCTGGCATGCAGTTAAGTTTCATGGAATCTTATTTTTTTGATGCTTATTTTAAGATTCATTATGGTAAATCCAAAGCAGTCATGAGGGCTAATTTAAACCACTAGTAAGACAACACTCTTCGTATTCTTCCCCATGTCCCATTTATTTATGATGTCTCTCTTTCTGACTCATGAGAACACAGTCTAGCTAGACTCCTGTGAGTTCCTAGAATTGTTTTACCTACTACATACAGGTGAGTTTCTGTTCTTTCCCCAGTTTTGTGTAGTTTCTTCACATGCATGTGGCTATCAGTACTCAAAGACTCAAGAAGAACTCCCTATATATACCTCCAGGGCTTGCTCTGTAACAACCTCTTTTCCCTGAATTAGAGCCATCTTTTATCCCCAGATACTGATCTCTGTCTACATAATTCAGCAGGACCACATGGCTGTAACTGTGCCTATCTTTACTATGTTAGGACCCCAAAAATGGTCTCTAGGTAATAAACTGACATAATCCTCAAAGTAATTTGTCTCCCTTCTTTAAAAGATTATAATCCTGTATTACATGGTACCCAATTTTGAAAGCCTTAGTCCTATATATGTATTTTGTCTTGTTCTAGTTGTGTATCTAGTTCCTGTTACTTAATCTTGCCTAGAAGTCTCTATTAGTGTGTTTGTTTTAATTTTCACACTTTCGAGTTTTTCAATTTTGTTTTCATTATTAACTTGCATTATGTCTGCAGTATATGAACTTTATATTGCATATCTTTCAATAATATGATATGCTTTTAAGGGCTAATGTCGGGTCAGTTTCACTGAATATATCACGTAAGCTTGGCATGCATAAGTACTCTTTAAACTCAGAAAGCAATATTCATTATTTGTTTTAAGCATTTCATCAATAGTATTTCTTTCCACATTTTCAATAATTTGAAAAAAAACATGGCTTTGTCTTTATATTTTGCTAAGAAATGTGGTATCACTTCATATAATAGTAAAATATTTCTCATCATTTCATCATCAGTTTTGTATTACAATATGATGCTGTATCAAAGTATTTAACAGCTTAAAATTATAAAATATTTTGATTCAAAAGCAAATTTAAAAATCTCTGCTTTTAAAATGGTCAGTCCACACCACTTAATGCAGTTGCTGATGAAGGAATATTTCTAAGGTGTTATTTGCTGCTTTCCATTTAAGTTTAGTTATCTTTCTCCTTTTTTCTATCACCTTTTTTAAAAATTTTTTTTAATATTTATTTATTTTTGAGAGAGAGTGAGAGAGAGCGAGCGAGCGAGAGAGACAGAGAGAGAGAGAGCATGAGCAGGGGAGTGGTAGAGAGAACCAGAGACACAGAAAGAATATGAAGCAGGTCCAGGCTCTGAGCTGTCAGCACAGAGCCCGACGCAGGGTTCCAACTCATGAACCGTGAGATCATGACCTGAGCCAAAGTCAGACATTCAACTGACTGAGCCATCCAGGAGCCCCTCTGTCACCTTTTAAATTGAGTTTTTCTTCCTTTTTTTCTATATATCTCAGAATCTTTAAAATTAATTTTATTCTTTCATTCTTAATTTAATATGTTTACATGTATATTTATCAAATCTAAAAAAGCTAAATAAATATTTCTACTTACATCCAGAACAATGCAAAGATCTTGGACCACTTTAACTCCAATTAATCCTATCTACCTCATTCATTACTATTATTCAGTATCTTTGTCCATTTATTTTTACTTTCACATTAAGACAATACTATTAATGTGTTATGAATTCAAAGTTCACTTCAATGTAGCATGTGTATCAATTTATTTGCTACCATCCCTTCTTGCATATCATCAATTTCTTCAGGGATCATATTCCTTCTTTCTCAGTTATGTTTAGAAATTTCTTCAGTATGGTTTTATGGATGGAAACTATGTTTGTCTGAAAATGGTTTCATTTTGCTTTCATGCTAGAAAGGCAGCTTTTCTGATGAGACAACTTTTAACAATGATCATTCCACTTTATTTCAGGCTTCTATCTTTAGTATTGATAAATCTAATGTTACTGTATTTATAATTGATTCTTAGATAATCTGAAATCTGACTCATTTTTCTGTCTGGATAATTGTAAAACTTCCCTTGGTAACTGTTCAGTAGTCTAATTGTAACAAGTCTAGGTATCATTTTTTTTTTTTTTTCTTAATTGGGCCCATATTTTGTTTAGCATCCTAACTCAAAATTTTTTATCAATTTTGAAAATTTTCACTTTCTATTTCTTTATTTCCTGGCATCCTTTAAGTTTTTCTTTCTGGAATTCTATTTACATGAAACTAGAACTTTCTCCATGTCCTTTCAATTGTCTTTTTTTAACATTTTTAAAGCTCTTTGTCATTACAATGTGTTTCCAAATAATTTCTTCAGATCTATTAGGTGGTTAACTTATTTTTTCAGCCACATCTAATCTATTTAAATAGATTTTAATTGCATTCAGTTTATTTTCACTTCTAGAAGTTCTCATCTATTCTTTCCAAATTGTCTGATATTGTATAGTATATATTTTTATTACTCATATTTTGATTAATTTATATATATCTACTTCCATTTTATGACATTAATATTTTATATATGAGATTTCCAATATCTGAAGTTCTTATAGATTTAAAGTTTGCTGCTGGATTTTTGTTTGAGCCTTCCTATCATCTTCCATGATTGCTTATTTCTTATGAGTTTTAAGTTAAACTATTAATTTGTAGTCAGCAGGGTTTAACTGTTAGAATTTTGGTTTTAAATTGTGTTTTTCAAGGTGCTTTAAATTGCTTCTTCCTTGAAGAACCATGCATCCAGGAATATCTGTTGTTAATTCCCTTTTTTGTTATTTTTTTTTTGTTAACTTCCTTTTTTGAACTTAATTTCCTTGCATTTATAGGGAATTTAAATCCAAATGAAAATATTTCAAGAAGGCTAAGCTTTTCTTATAAATTCTCCTAAAAATTTTTGGGAGGAGCTATCTTCCTTTGCCTAAGGTCAGATTTTATATTTTATTTTTACACTGATGTGGCTGTTTAAAAGTCACATGTTTATGTAGGAGTCCCAGTTCCAGCTCCCCAATTGATATAGATCCAAACCTGATTTTCTAGAAAAGTCAGTGCCAACCCCTCAAGTAAAATAAAGTGGAAACAGAAAAATTTAATGCTGGCTGAAGCTGACTGTACAGTCGTCTTGGGGGCATTTACAGATCTTTCTAACCTAAGAATCTGGACTCTGCAGGTTCAAACCTAAGATCCTACTGCTGAAACTTCAACCTCTTCCATCGGTGGGCTGCTGTTATTGTGAGCATTTAGGCAGCTTTCTCCAGTTATTGGTGCCTATCTGCTCCAAGGAGGCAGTCTCTCTGCAGGTTCTCTACAGTTCCTTAAAGGCAGACTACCCTTGCTGGTTTCTCCATGGTAGGCTCATGATGGGCCAGTCAGATAGCTAGGTTCCATTCCAGCTTCAGTTGTAGGCAGGCTCTGTGTGCCTGAGCCTTTTAGACTCTTGTACATCTGTGGACTCTGGGGTAAGACAAAGTTTCTTGCTCGCTCCCAACAGTAGCACATCTTTTCTTTACAGGATCCTCGGTTCAAGTGGATTATCTTGTTACCTTCCTGGGACAGATGATTTTTGCCTCTCTCTTTTCCTTAGAAGCAGTGGGTTTGAAGCAAGAATTCTTGAGGCAGACACTAGAGGCAGACAGAGTACTTTGCTTCTGTCCTCCCTCTGGACTGGATCTTCCCCTGGGGCTGGAAATCTATCTGTCCCTCCTCCAACAGTTTAAGAAATTTTCTTTGTATCAGAGAAGAATCCAGAAAATTGGGCCAGGTTTTTTCTGTCACTCACTCGTTGGCAGCCATTCCCCATCTGTATACCTGCTCCACTACAGAAGGCTCTCTCTGGTCTCTTGTCCTGCCTCCAGTCTTTCTCAGAAATACCTGGTGCTGGTTGGCGGAAATGAATTTCAAAGTGGGTGGACCCTCTATAAGAACCTGGACTAAATGTGGTTTTAGCAATTCAGGATAAAACCCTCCTCTATTGAACTTGCTCATTTTAAAAATGCTTATTTTTAATGGATAAGTAATTATAGATAGGTTTTCTCTCAACAAACAGAACAAATCTGTGAGTGACTCATAAGCATTTGTTATTAATAAACATTACAGAACATCTTTCTTTGAAAAAATTGTCCCTTTATAATAATATACAATGGAAGCAGAACTCTTCCAAGGGGCAAAGGCAAATTTAAAATTAATTTTTGAAATCTTTTATATCTATCTCTTTCAGCAGGATGTTCAACAGAGATGAGCCACAAGCCCAGTTGCCAATGCATCTAAATATAAATGTTGTTACATTCAGAATCACAGAATGCCAGACTTGAAAGGGAGTTCAAATCATATCTAGGCCAGCATTTTCACTTTTATAAATTAGGAAGGTGTGGCCTAGATAAGGTAAATTTTCTTTAGGGACACAAAAGACTAATTAATACTGTAGCATAAACTGTAACTGATATTTCCTGTTGCTACTTTAGAACTCTTTCTGCAACTCCATGATACCTCTTCTATTGAAATGTTAGCATGTAATGAATGAAGACTGTGTCTCAAGATAGGCACTTCTCTTCCCCCAGGACGGATTTAAAGGAGAACTTTAAAAGGCCTTTACTTAAATTCCCATTTAACTTCCTATAATGTCATTTCACCCAAACACTGTATGTTAAAAGGGAAATGTTATTCTAACTGCGTTTCATTATCTTCTGTACTTTATAGTTCACACATTGTTGAATGTAAGGGCTTGCATAAAAATATGATTCATTGTTTATTTTTCAGTCATTAATACCTAGGTCAACATAGAAATATCATGGTAAATTTTGATTTTCACTATTATTCTGTGTTGTGATAAAGCCAAAAAAGGAGGAGGAGGAGGAGGAGAAAAGGAGAGAGATGTTAAAACACAAAGCAAACAAACAAAAACAAAAATCTAACAGTTTATTATAAAGAGACTTTCCCATATTTGTTGCATTGGTTCCTGGTTTGAATTATACAATAATCTCTGTACAGACACTGGAGGAAATGAGAGAATAACACACTAAAGACTAAGACTCATCAGCACATATACTTCTCTGGGCTACACCAGTTTTGACACAATATTAATAGCATGTGGTTCTGTCCCCATGAGCTTTTTGCTAGAATCACAGTTCCATTCTCCTCTAGTTCAAAATGCCCAGAACATTGAGGCAACCCAGAACTACCTTCTTTATGTCTCTCATTTTTTGGCTTTCAGATTACTGGGGAGACTAATGTTTGGCTAACTGCCCTACAAACCACTATAGGCTTTGCTGCCATCATTATAGCTATTCCTGACTTTGGGATATAGCTGTCTCATTCAAAAGCTTTTTCTTCCTTGGTGGTACGAGGTGAGAGAAGTCTGTGTCCCAGAAAACCAAGCTGGCAACCGTGCTGTTGTTTTGACAAAATGCCCTCTGTATTCCTGCTGGAGGAATAAAAATCATGTATTTTAAATCTCTTTAACTTAGCCACAAGTATACAATGAAATAGGACATAAAACCAAAACACTTAGAAGGGGAAAGACTTCCATTTAGGATAAGAAATAAAGCATGCAACTACCTTCCATATTTTCTCTAGGAATATAATACAGTATCGGAATTTCCTCTCTCAGAATGCAAGAGGAGATTTGAAGATGCAATGTATCTTCGTCACTTAGACTAAGACTTAACTTTGTCCTGACTAAGACAGAGAAGTATTTGGAATTCAGGATATCATTTTAGAAGGAACCATTCTTCAAGGAATGCACTATCGACTTTTTACAGTGTTCCTCACTGTTGCTTTCTAGCCACAACAGCAAGAAAACTCTACTTTCGCCAAGCACATCATATCAGAAAAAGGAGGAATGAATTAGGGATGACATTTATTATATGTTATTATCATCCTTCCCCATATGGCCCATTCAGAGAAGAAAGGAACTTAGTTGTCTCAATTGCTATGTTGATCATTTTGGCAAAACAAACAAACAAAACAAAACAAAAACACAAACAAAAAAAACTCAACTTTGTAATGCTAAATAAAAAGACAGTCTTTTATCTAGGTGTCTGGGGTTAGCAAAGTGTCTGTCATTTACCTTTTTATAACACATTTTATCACATGACACTTCTTATTCTATGCAAGTGTATAATACCATCAACAATATTACGTAAAACCTTCTCCATACCAAGATAATCCAGTCTGTATAACACAATGGAACAGAAAGAATGCTTTTAAAAAGAATTCTTTTAAAAGTCTCATATCAACACCTCATATGCACATGCAGTTGTTCATTCTGATCACTCAATATCATCTCAATGACTTTCCAGAGCAGGTGCTCAATACATTTTTATTGGAATTTTCTTCAGTAAAGCCCATCTCACATATAACCATGTCCTTCCTGCTGCTTTGCTGCTGGGCAATCATCTTCCTTGCCAAGCTCTGCCAGTCTCTCACTGGCTGTTTCTTTGTTTCCCACAGAGTTATGAGAAATGTCAGTTCTCTGAGTCTGGGTGGTACAATTCCTCCTCCCTATCCCTTATTTCTCTTTAGCGAAGCCCTCAAACAGCCCTGGGTTTCCATTCATTTCCATGAGTCTGACACCCCTTGGAGCAAAGGAGGAAAATCTCAGAGACATGTATATTCACAACCATAGGGCCTCATACCTCAGAAACTAATTATTATTCCCAAAATCCACTTCCAGTGTTTTGAGTTTTTTGTTTTTTGTGTTTTTCCTATACCAGAATAAGAGTATGATTTAGTAACAGGGAGTTCAAAGTGATGAATATGCTGGGCATTAGTTTATGTAGTGCTTGTCATTTTGTATTATTTTAATATCCATTTAATGGGTTTTTTTGTTTGTTTAAATTGATTTAATTGTTCAATATGTCTATTTCTAGGCCCTCTAATTTAGGCTCTAATATCTGGATAACAATAATTAAATTTTAACTAGCATTAGCTACTGTCTTTTTCTTACATGTGCTTTTATTCTTATACAATAAATCATACAAATATTTATAACAAGTGGACTCTGAATTGAAAAAAAAAAGCAAACTTTGTTTAGTCTTTGTCATCTAGCCATTTCACAACATAAAGCATTCTTTTATGTTCCTATCTTATAGAAGAGTATAGAGAACCATCCAAATACTCTCCAGAGTAGAGAACCTAGGTTTCTAGTTTCATAATCTCATTAATCAGGTGTTGCTAGTAGAGAAATCAAAGATCACTCACTTAGTCTAAGCATATAAGATAAAAGTTATCTTCTGAGTTTTGGAATAAGATTTTACAGAAGAGGTGATATTTGAGCTGGATTTAAATTCCAAATGATATGAAAGGGGAACTTCTATGAACAGATACACAGTGTTTATGATATTTTGGGAGAAATCATTTAGGACTACTCTGTGGGAGCAGCTTACTTTATGTAGTCAGAATATAAGGCTACAAAATACTTTGGCCCCAGATACTGAAGAAACATAAAAATCACAAAGGAACTTTGTAACAGTAGAGTCACAATAAATCTCTGTTTCACAAACATTTTTTTTTCTTTGTAGAAGAAAGATTGGGGATAGGAGACACAAAATTTAGGGAGGCCAATTAAGAGCATATTGTATTATAAAGGCACAAAAAGAGAAAACACTAATTTCAGAGGTAATTAGGAGAGAAAGCCAATTCAGGAAACTATGTTTCTTGTAATTGATAGGTTTCCAAGAATTGTTAATCAATTAAAAAGAGAGAATAAAGGAAATGAAAGAGACAGAGAAATCTCTAATGTGTGTTTTTTAAAGGCAATGATGTAATTAACAAAGATAATAATACAAACAGTAGTGCTAGTTGTGGAAATACTTAATGATATAACAAAGACTAAACTAAATGATGTCACCACCATTTATTAAGTGACATTGAATAAGTCATGTAATGTTTATAAGGTTTAATTTACCTCTAATCAGGATAGGACTACCTGGTGTATAAGTCAAATGAAATAAAATATCTCCATTTCAGAAATTGGGAAACAAGTTTAAGATCACTTCTCTAGTAAATATAGAACTAACTGCATGCTAGATCCAACTGCAGTTCTCCATTCCCTGGCTTCTTCCCAGAGAATGTGGATCTACTCTGGCCTGGGACCACTAAGAGAGCTTCTTTAGAGCCCATTTGCGTACAACCATACCTTTTCTAATGAGATCCGAATCACAACTGTGGGGTCCAAAAGAGACCCCTTCCAAGTTTATTCATTCCTTAGGTACTCTCCTCAGCCCTAGTTCTTTAGAACTCTCTTTACCCTTTACAGGCAATCCTCCTGTTATAGTTCATAACTTTATATTGACATGTGTCTTCTGTCTCCTGAGTGGACCCTGACTGATAGGTCCATTTTACTATGAGTAAATTATGGCACAGGAATGTTAATTGATTTGCCTAAGTTCACACAACTAGTAATTGATAGAATCACTTTTCAAACTGAAACAATCTGCTTCCACATCTGTAGCTGCTGTTTGTAAAAAAGCAGGAGTGAACTAGATATTTGGCATATTGAATTACAGATATCTACGAGGTATCTCGATGAAAGGAAAAACTGACTATTTTTCTTTCTCTTTATTCTACTTACCACTCTACTCTCAACACTTCTGGTCACTAACTGAAAGGAAAACACTTGTTTCTTTCACTCACTACTCACAGAATATTTCTGACACCAGATCATGGATGTTTTTTTTTTCCCCCACACACACAACTCTGCAGTTCTCCATGGACATCTCTATAACTCAATTCTGAACTATCTACCTGGAGTTAGCATCAGATCTTACAGGTTAAGGGTGCATTCCCATAAGACTATTCTCTCCGTCTCAGATGCCAATCACAAGACCAGGCTGTCATTTGTGACTCTGACTGCTTAAGTGTAAATCAGAAATTTCCTTTTCAGGCTGGATGATTTGAGGGATCAGTTTGCCGAACTCAGGAAAACAGTTTACTTACTACATCTTCAGCTTATTAACAACCACATGGAAGAGATCCCCAAGGCCAGGTGTGGGAGGGTGCAAACTGGGCTTCCTTGTCCTTTCTCAGCTCATCACCCTCTAGGGCCTCTATGTGCTTCCCAACCCAGAAGCTCTCCAAATTCACAGTTCAGGGATTTTTGCAGAGGCCTCATTACTTAGGCAAAGTCGATGAAATCATCAGCCATTAGTGATGATTCAGTCTCCTGGCCCTCACCCGGCCCCAAAGGCCAGGGGTAAGTTCTGAAAATTACAACTCTCTAATCACAAGGTTACTTCCTCGGGCAATCAGCCCACATCCTCTGATGGTCTAGAGGCCTTCCAAAAATCATCTCATTAACATAAACACAGGTGTGGTTGAAAGAGGCTTTTTATGTATACAAGAGACACTACTTTCACCTTCATGGCTTTGGAGCTATTTCAGGAACATGGACAACAGATCAAATATTATTAAGAAAAGATGCTCCTGTTGCTCTTACCACTTAGGAAATTATAAGAATTTTAGAAACTGTCCACCAGGAACAAGGATGAAGACCAAATATATACTGCTTATTATAAATCACGGTATCACACTGGATACATTCATATCAATCATTTGACAATTATACTGTACAAATTAAGAGAGGTAAAGGGGATATATGGATCTAGATAGTATAAGCAAATGCATCTATCATTCCAAAAGAGGGTTTGAAGAAGTGGGTGCAAAAAGAGTGAGCCACATGTTGGAGATGTCCACATGCACATTCCATTTGGCTTTTAAAGTATTCAACTGCATGGTTTCTTAAAACTTTCTAATTAGTATCCAACATTTAAAAATCGGGATATTTCACACAATAATCGAGTTTTTAGCTTCTGTGAAAAAAAAATTAGAAAATTACAACTTCAGAGGCACCTGCTCAAAATAGTCAACAAAATTAACATTAATTACTCCATTTTGTTAGTTGTAGGCAATTTCTTTGCCTATTTATTATCTATCTTGGTTTATTAAAATAATAATTCTGTGACAATGTAGCTTGTCTATGTTTCTTCCATTGTTCCTCAGTACCTAGAGCTATTCTGAATATATATTACCTCAATAACTTGTTTTTACCTAATTTTCAAAAAAGTAGAGGCAAAAGTCAATTTGTTGTGAGTTAAAGGCAAGGCAGTGAAGGTATTGAGTATATTGCTAAAAAGCCCACCAAAAAGCTTTTTACTTCACAGAAAAAAAATTTAAAAAACTAAAAATTGTATTGTATACCTACATATGTATGAAATCTGATATGTAAAATATTTTAGTATTTTTTAAAAGTTAATACTACACATTAGCAAGTAAGGTAGGTAATAAACATACTTATTCTTGAGTTTTAATAAATGTTTTGAAAGAGTATCTAACACAAAGTAAACAGCAGATTCTCATGATTATTGATATATTAGTAAAAACGTATGAAAAAAGACATACAATCTAAACAGGCACTCCATTTTTCGTTGGTGTTTTACTGAAATTAAATTATACACACACAGGCACATGTGCACCAACCACCAACAAAACACATTCTAAAGTAATTACACTTATTCCAGAGTATAAATTGAATTTTAAGTATTAAAAAAGAAGAAAAAAAATCATATATTTGTTAGTGCTAAAAAACTTTTTTTGAAATTTTCAATGGTTTTATTCTTGGAAAATGCTACATGACAAATACCGAATAATTTTCAGTATACTTCCAACTCTCTCATTTTAATAATCTTTTCACACTGTGGATTATATCACCTGTTTTAATCTTACTATTCCTCTTCTAAAACCGTTTTGCCCTACTCCAAAATATTGGAACTCAATGCTTTGAAAGATAAGATCTTCAAAATGAAAGATTATGTCATATGCTTATTCTATAAAGTGCTTTGCATCTCAAATGATGCTCTTATTTATATATAGTAACATAAAAATATACTAATAGAAACAAATAAAGAAAATATGTGGATCAAGCCCAGTACCAAGCTTAGCATGAAGCCTACTTAAGATTCATTCTCTCTCTCTCTCGCCTCTCTCTCTCTCTCTTCCCCCCTTCTTCCCTCTCATTCTTTCTCTCTCTCTCGCTCTGCCCCTCTCCCACTTGCTCTATACTCCTCCTCTCTCTCAAACAAAAAGTAAAATTAAAAAAAAATAACAAAATGGAGTCCCAGAGGACAGAAGGGAGAGTGCTCACTTTGTAGCACTCACTGCAGTCCTTTGCAGACCCAACAGGAAGAGGCCTAATTTACTACTCCAGCAGAAGGAAGGGAGATTTTCTTTTTGCCCAGCCAATGAGAGATTGTCACAACTCAGCCAATGAAAGACCACTACGCTGTGAACTTCCACTTTCTCCAATGGACTTTCTGTGTGTAACTTTCCCTCTCAACACTGCACTTTCCTCTATAGAAGAGTGTTTCCATCCTTTGTTTTCTGGACTTGCCTAAGGCTTTTGCTATAGCTTGTTTGTCCCAAATTTCAATTCCTCTGCTATTCCTAAATAGACCCATTTTGCTAGTAAAACGGTTGTTTTAATTTCAAGGTCAACAAACCTTATGTATGTAAATAAGTCACTGACTAAATAAATATGAATTCTACACTTGCTAAATGATATTCCTGATTTCTTTCTTTCTTTCTTTTTTTTTTTTTTTTTTTGGAAAGAGAGAGCACAGGTGAAAGGGGCAGAGGGAAAAAGAGAGAGAATTTTAAGCTTCATGCTCAGCACAGAGCCCGACAGTGGGCTTGATCCCATGACCCTGGGATCATGACTTGAGCTGAAATCGGATACTCATCCAACTAAGCCACCCAAGTGCCCCGATATTCCTGATTTCTCAATTCTAATTTAATAGATGAATTCATAGGTACAGAATTTAAATCCACGAACCTCATTTATACTGAAGAGACTATTGCCAGTCTTCAGTTAAAATTATTTTCTAGCCAAGTAAAAATCTATTTTTTAAATGTTTTTAAATTAGGTGTTTGTTGTAACAATTCAAATTTTTAATTTAATCTTTTATGTTTTCTTCTTATCTTTGTACTACTGTTCTGTCCATATTTCTTTCCAACATTTCATTTATTTTTATAAATATTTTATAAATCCTACAATCTCTCCTTAGATTTCTGGCCTGCATTTACCTCTTTAAAACCTAGACTCATCTAACATCTATTTGTTTGGGAATAAATATGTTTCTATGTAGCAACTATCTCAACTTTTCCACGTAGTTCACTCTTTTAATCTGCTGCATAAAGGTTGTGTTTCCCTATGTTTATGGGGATGGGGATACACGGTTGTGATTAACAAATGCAAAAGTCCAATACTGCATATAGTCAATCAACTTAAAAATTAATTTTGAATATCTTCTGTGTGTTTTAATAATGAAATTTACTGATTTAATAATAGAATCATCACATCAGCCTAAATCTATGATAACCATAAGGACGCTAGGCATGCTTCTGGTTCCTGTTCCCTTTTCCAATAGTAAAGACAGATTTAGAAATACTACACTTAATCTCTCTCATATCATATAGCAAACAAAATATTAAAAGTATAGACTATTGATAGTATAACCAGATATATAGAAATGTCTAATATATAACTGAATTGTATAAATGAGTACAGTGTATAGTTAAATGCATAGAAATGTATGTAGCGTAGAGTAACATGGACCTAATTATGGAATTATTATTAGAAACCTTCAAGAGTGTTTTCTTTAAATCAGGTCTTTTGTTTAAGTGCCTTACATATATTCAGAAATTTAGTGCAGTAGAAACTCTCTAAGGCAGGTATTCTTATTATCATACTTGGATGAAAACTGAGGAAATCTAAGAATAGGGAGATTAAGTAAATTGGCCAAGGTCTCTCAGTAAATAAATTATGGTGCTAAGATTCAAATTCAGGCAGTTTGACTCCAGCATTTGTCCTCTTAAATGCTATGCTATACCATGGCATAATTTAGAAAATATAATCTGATTTCACTGATCTATGGCAGACATATTTTAGGCATACACAACAATTAACTATGAAAATACTAATATCTACATTGAGGAATTTAGATAAAGTTTCATGTTCATCATCCCTAATGAACTTAATTTCAGATGAATACGTAGCTGCTGAATGAAGCTGAAGTTACAGTGACATTAGTGATATAATTTATATGTGTGTGTATACATATTTATAGCATTATTATATTCATTTTTGCTAAATATCTTAGAAACGATAAAAGTTTACTGTCACATAGTCAGTACTGAAAATAATTCCAAATTCTGAGGAAATTTTTCCCACTCTTAGTCATGGGAAAAGCCACTGCTGAGCTTCTATGCAGCTTCTTTTTGTGTCTTGCAAAAAGATGAATGAGATGCAAGTCAATGTTACTTTCACTCATAGTTGAAAGACTGATATCATTTGGCCTATTTGCTCTATCATCATAAAGCAGAGATGAGAACTGTGATAGAATTCACATCTTCGAGAGAGGCTTATGAGCCTCACTTCAAAGAAGGTTATTCTCTAGACCAGACAACACTGTAGAATGTGAAACAAGGTAATACTCAGTCTATTTCTATTCATTGTAAATCTTATCTTATTCCCTTACATGAGGCTCTGTTGTACAGTATGGTATGGCTCGTAATTCAGACTGTGTGTGAGGTTACAGGAAACAAAAGGTTGCTTAGTAAACTTTCATTCTTTAATTTCACTCCTTGTACTTTGCCCTCCACAGGAAACAGATTCTAAATATATTTCATTGACTCTAATCTCCCAGCCTTGACTTAGAATACACTTGATATCTTTAAAATTCTTTTCGTTTGTAACATCAAAATTGATGTTATAGATACTTAAAGATCTTTTATTTAAATCATTTATGAAATCAGATAGGGTAAGTTGGGTGCCTTTTCAGTACCTGTATAAGTGCATAGGCATTTGTTTATATATATTTTTCACGAGAGACCACTCTCCCATCCCATTTCCAGCACAACAGTTATACACCCTTTTGCTATGCCTTTCATAAATCTGTAGCAGTAGTTGGTATTTTTAAGAAACGTGCAATGTAACGAAAGTCAGAAGTCATATACGCACTGATAAGAGTATATTTTTTTCCTAACATCAAAGAACGCTGAATGAATTATAAAGTAAATATTTATTCAACATTTAAGAAAAGCTGTGCTTTCAACTTGCACCAATTCATCATTTGAAAGCAAGGTAACAATCTCCTTGAGCTTGATGGAAAGAAGCCTTTGCCTTCTTCTAAGATTCTCTCTGTTATTTAGGATTTGTATTTTTCCTCATAATCACCTTCCCCTTTTTGAACAGCACTTACAAATATAACATGCAGTGCATCTGAGTCAAAATTCCTGTTCTAACATTTATTAGTCATGGTAATACTGAGAAAATTATCTAACATTTCTGAGAATTTATTTCCTCTTCTCGTAATAAGATTTATACTACCTACCTCACAGAATTGCAAAAAGAAAACAAGTTAGAATACTAAAAATATTTAGTAGAGTACTTAGCACATATTGCCGTATTTTATATGGCAGCAATGCTACTTTATTTGCTTTTGACACAGTAAGGTCTCAAATGACTTTAATCAACAGCTAGTCCAATCAAAGGCAAAATCAAAAACAAAAACAAAATAATTCTTAGCTTACTACAATCATACTTCTTTTGATTTGGCTATATAAAAACCTGCTCAGACACTAGCTTTTGGGTAAAATGAGGAAGATATTTTCCTTCCAAAATAAGACAAAGAAATCATTTATAAATATACAGTCAAAATAAATAAATAACCAGTGATAGTTATAAAGTTTAAAGTTAATCTGGAAAAGTTTTTTTTTATCTTATGCTAATGACAATATAAATAACCAATGATAGTTATAAAGTTTAAAGTTAGTCTAGAGGTTTTCTTATCTTCACATATGACAATGAAGGGGTGTTATTGTTTACAAAAAGATGTGTATTCTAAAATAAATGTCATTCACATAAATAGTACTACAATTTTTTTTAATGTTTGGGTTTATTACAGAATATTGGAAATATTACAGAGAATTGGGGCAATAGCTGACCCATCCACTTACATAAAATGATTTAAGTACAGAACTTACCTTGAGATCCTAAAAATGTAATTTCCATATTGAAATACATATGTTTTAAGTCTGACATTATGATACTATATCTTCTTACTTATATATTTATCAACATGTTTACTAGATGCTATCAAATATTGGAAGACTAAAAAAAAAATTCAGAATTTAGTATCCTTTCATTTTGCCAGAGAAATCTACAAACGCAGGGTGAAAATCCATTTAACACAGATATCAATTACCAGAAGGAAAAAAAAAAACAACAAAACATTAATTCTAGAGTGTCTGAAGAACTTGATTTTCAGCAGAATCCATTTACAATCCTCAAAGTGACACTGACTCCATTAGAGAGGCCAAGTGTAAGTAAAGGATCAAGCTTAACAGAAGTGCTTAAAGAGCCATAAGTCAGGAAGAGCTTGAAAGTGAGGGGATTATTAAGGTTAACTGTTGTAAGATAAGGAGGTGAGAAACCTTGACAGAGCAACAAGATAGTTATCACTGCTTTAAGGTAAAAATCATTACTTTAGAAGGGGAATTTAATTTGTTCCTAAATAAAAGAAGATTGATTTTCGTTTTCATTTTGTAGGTTTTATTTTCCTATTGAAATTCCAAGCTGGGGATTGAGGGTGGTGGGAAGGATAGAAATACTGATGCATTGAAAACAGCTTGTTAAGAGAAATGCATAAGTGTGCATTTGTTTCTGTGACCATTAAGAACTGAAAAATGTAAGTCCCCAAACATTCAGCAACCTATTTTCATTTAATTTACATCACTGTTATATTTGCAACACTAGAAATTTTCACGAACCATGGAAAATTAATAGAAGACAGATAAACCTAGGAAACTGCCAACCTTTTGCATACAAGTTTACCTGAACTCGGTTATTTTGCTAATGTAAGTAATTACTGATAATAGCAAAATGATAGTAATAAGATCTTCAGATGTGTTTTATATCTATCTTAAAAGAAATTAGGAGACAATTTTCAAGGTAGGGATCAGGATACAAATAGTTCTTTCCTAATTAAGTGGGAACAGTTCTCAATTGCTTTGGTAGAATCTAATCTTCAAAGCATAATGAAGCTAAATTGACAGAAAAACCCATACATAGAAAAATATAACTACAGTGGATAAATACCAAGTCAGCAAAATATACCATATAAATAGCTCTTCTGTCTCTCCAGCTTTTAAAGTGACGATTGCAACTTGGGGCAAGGTTCAGTTCAATTTTGTTTCTTAAGTTGTACAATAAAAACGATATCCCTTCTGCACCTACTATGGGCTAGGTGCTTTATTAGGCACTGAAAATACAAACATGAATGTATTTTCTGTTCTTAAGAAAGTCACAGTTCATAACATGTTAAATACTGTATGACTTTCTATAGAATGGGTGTTATAATACAGATAGAACACTGAATTATCTTTAAATGAACATAATTAGTCAATTTCTTCTCTTAA
Organism: Leopardus geoffroyi; assembly: GCF_018350155.1. Classification (NCBI taxonomy): domain Eukaryota; kingdom Metazoa; phylum Chordata; class Mammalia; order Carnivora; family Felidae; genus Leopardus; species Leopardus geoffroyi. The sequence goes on along the minus strand of NC_059341.1, from coordinate 87,066,801 downwards.
TTTTTCCCTTACCACCACCTTCAGCAAAGGTTTAATAATACAGCAGAGAGTAAAAAATTAAGTTTAATAGTAGCCAGTGGCTTTCCAAAAATTCTGCAATTGCTTCGAACTGCATATGGAGGAATCAACAAATCTTTAACTTTTCATAACTGACTTATCGTTTCATGGTACTGCTATGCTATATCAAAACGCCTCCACCCCAAACACCTGTTCTGTAGAATATGTTGTTTTCCTAAGCATCACATCCATTTCGAAGAATGTCACAGTATGCCGGTTCAACCATTGCTGCAGAAATGTCAGGTGTGTCAATTATCAAACATTATATGGTAACTTCATTTATATCCTAAAAGGTCAGGGCTTTTGATTCACTACCAAGTTGATCCTCTTTAGAAGAATCCTCCAATACTTCAGGGTTATAGTTAAATCAGAAGAGGCTTGAAATTCAGAGAGAATTTATAGCCTACATAGGCTACCACAAAGCCCACCCTCAGATACCAGGGAACTGGTGGGATGCTGGAATTAATTTTCTTGTTAAGTTTATAGCCAGTTATCTTATAGCCAATTTATCTTACATCTTTGCCATTTTTGAGCATCCTGCAATGTGACAGCCCTCAGGTCATCATCATATTCCACTTTGCTCCTCTCCTCTGCCCTTACTCCTATTTTTTCCCTGCGCTATAACTCATGCTCTCTGAAAACTTCATTCTATGGAGAGCAATTTTCCCTAAATCCTCAGGCTCTTCATTCTTGTTTTTAGTTGAAAAATGGCTTGTTGATGAGGAAATGACTTTCCACGAAGTCTTTTCAAGTCCTACATCCAATGGACACTAAATTTGTGACCTAGATTTCTATACTTTGATGCCTTCCAAGCTCTTTCACTTATTATAGTGGGAAGTGGCTAAATGCTGGGTTTCTGAGACTTAGTACACTGTACTGACAATGCGCCTTCCCCATCTTTGTCTTGAACTCTGTCACTTCTTCTAAGACAGTAAAGACTTTCCAGCTTTTATAGCGTTTCCACACATGTCACCTACCATCCTGACTCAGCAATTCCTTTTCCAATTATCTCCAAATATCTCCTCTTCATAACATTTTGGCCACCAGTGTTCCTTCCTTCTCATTCTGGGACTTGATAATAACTTGAAATAATCATTTCAGACTCTTGTCTTTTTAGTTATCTAACTCTGTTATTTTCCAACTTCCAGTATTCCTCTACTTCCTTCTTACCTAACAGACCCTTTACTTTCTTTCATTTGTAGATCAAATTTAATAACCCAACAGCTTACCCAGTATCTTGTCAATATTCTTAGCTCACTTTTCCAATATATTTCTATTCATCCACTTGGACAAAAAAAATCATTCATCTGTGAATTTGACTGCGTTCTCTTTTCTGTCCCTAGGTTACTATAGCAGCCAGCCTCAAACCGACCTCCAATGATCCATGGTTTTGGCATGCAGCCTCCTACACTGGACCAGGACTGACCAGTGTGCAAAACAGAATATGGTAAAGGTGTAGTATGGAACTTCCAAGATTAGGTTATAGAAGACACTGTTAACTTCTGATTCTCTGTGTCTCACTCTCATGACTTACTCTAGGGGAAGCAATGTTGTGAGCAACCATATGGAGCCTCTTTTTTTTTTTTTTTTTTTTGGAGTCTCTTTTAACAGTCATGCAAGTGAGCTTGGAGTTGAATCCTTCAGCCCATAGTACATCTTTACAAATTACAGCCTGTTTGCAGCCTCATGACAGACCTTGAGCAAGAACTATAGAGCTAACCTGCTCAGAAATAACCGATCTATAGTAATAGCTTGTTACTTTAAGCTAGTAAGTATGAGGGTAATTTGTTACATAGCAATAGATAATAGAGCTGCTGAGCCCTGCTAGGGAAAAAATAGATAATTATAAAGACTTGTGTTAAATTCTTGTGTCTTTACTTTCCATTCTGTGTTTCAATATTGTGTATTGAGTATATTTTCCTAAGTTTCTGCACTCTTATCAAACTTCCAAACTCTACCTCTGCTATGTCTTTAATTAAATACCTTAGACTATTCCAATAGCTTATAAATCTTGGTTAGATGTATAAAATATATTAAATATAGCCCTTGTCAATTTTCTGCTATTAAAGATACATTGATACATTATATAATATATGCTACATACATGTATGTAACTATCTTTCAACTTTTTCTCTTCTTTTGGTTTCTTCCAGTTGACATTTAATTATGCCCACTTCATACCCCACAGCTTCACTTAATTCTAATTCTTTATTCAGTTAAAGCTTTAGCTAAGAGTTGACCTTTCAAGTCAAACTTTCAGAACGAATTATTCATACTTTTCGCTCATTATTTCCTCTTTTCACATTATTTCTCATCAATGGCAATTTCGTTTCTGTTCGTAGTATTCCATTAAAATCTTCTCACCACAATCATTAGTTGGTTATTTTTTATGAATGATAGGAATATATCCTTTGTAAAATAATCTTATTTAGCTTGATTTCTTCCATTGATTCCATAATGCCATACTATATTCTTTTTTTTTTTTTTCATTTAATTCTCTGAACTTGGATTCTGTCTCTTTTGTTGTTGCTGTTGATCCCTTTTATAAAACAAATACTTGGTAGAAAATTTCCATTTGTTGAAACCCTTTTATGTATGTGATTAAAACATAATTATGACAACTTTACTAATCCTTAAGTGCTTTAGAAATAGATTTCTATGGATTATTATTGAAAACATAAACTAAAAAGTTATTTACATTAGTTAGTATAAGGAAATGAATATTTCCTGGGCATAAGGAGGTTTTTTTTAAATGTTTTTTTAATTTTTGAGAGAGACAGCATGAGCAGGGGAGGGGCAGAGACAGAAAGGGAAAGACGATCTAAAGCAGGCTCTGTGCTGGGAGCAGAGAGCCCGATGCAGGGCTGAAACTCTTGAACCAAACCATGAGATCATAACCTGAGCCAAAGTCAGATGCAACTGAACCATCCAGTGTCCCAAGCATAAAGAGTATTTCTATAAAGTGTTAAGAAGCTAAAAATACTTTGAAAGCAGAGATGACACGTGGTAAAATTATTCATATGCTTTAATTAAAAAATCAGTCAAGGGAAATGACAAATAGAGAGAAAGTGAATAGAGAGTATCCTCCCTTGACTCATCTATGTAGACTGACAGACCAACTTTCTATCACTACCTTATATCCTCGCTATAAGACTGAGTCAACAAAAACCAAGACAGAAAAGCTTCTCATACAACTCTGCCTCATATGTTTTCACTCTTACGTGGATCCTGAGAAACTTAAAAGAAACCCATGAGAGAGGGGAAGGAAAAAAACAACAACAACACAAAAAGGTTAGAGTGGGAGAGAGAGCCAAAGCATAAGAGACTCTTAAAAACTGACAACAAACTGAGGGTTGATGGGGGGTGGGAGGGAGGGGAGGGTAGGTGATGGGCATTGAAGAGGGCATCTTTTGGGATGAGTGCTGGGTGTTGTATGGAAACTAATTTGACAATAAATTTCATAAAAAAAAGAATTAGTTCTAGAAATATATTACTTTTTAAACTCCAGCTTTTAAAAGAGCTCTCTGTGATCCCGATATTTTGCCAAGATAGTTGGAGTTCCCTCCTGCTAAACACAGAACATCTGACTATATACCCTTTTATCATCTGCTCTAATCCAAAGATTCGCAAATTCTCATTTTATGGTGTCCTTAAAATCCTAGTAATTTTTCCACGGCAGGCCCTAAGTCAAAAGTAATTATGTAAAAGCAATATAATAGTAGTAGTCAGGGTAGTATATGAGAGATGTTGCTGTTCTTTTCTTGAATATCTAAAATATATTAGGAGGTACTGACCAAGACTGTCTTAACATTCCCCTCAGGTTGACTAGACATAAGACAGGTTTCTTTCTGACTATAGAGTCTGACTCCCCTTTACTCGGAGCATTTACTTTAGAAAACTTGCAATGGTAAGGTTTTTCTGCCTCTTTAAGATAGAAATCTTCTCCCAGCCTCTTGTCAGTTTTATAAGCCAGGAATGTCTTTCTCAAGTACCTGGAAGCCATCTTTTTAAAATGTAATCATCAGAAAGACAGTGCCCCTATCTCCCAGGCTGCACTGGGGGAGATGAGCCTAACTTCATTATCCATCAGTTAGAAAACATGGACGGCCTAATCACATTGACCAATCTCCCCACTAACGTCCTTCAGTACCTTTCCACTAGCTTACTGTAACAGTTAAAAACTCTCCTGCATTTTGCTTCAGCAGAGTTGAGTTCAGTCTCTCCCCTGTTACAGTGGTATTCTATACACTTACTGGGTGCCATTTCTCTTTGGCAGAACACCTATGAGGTGTCCTGGGGGACACCTCAGTGTACCTTGGGAAACCATCATTCTAATCTAATCATGGGTCTAAGAAGTAGGAAAAAGCAAGAATAGTAAAACAAACAAACAAAAATAAGAATATTTTCATAAAATACCTCCCTTCCCATTCCCTTCCCTGTCTCTTTTCTCTCAAATTTTACCTCACCTAAACCCAGTTTTAAAACCAACCGCTATAGAGGAAAGGTAGGAAATATGATTGGGACTCTGGAATTCTATTCAAAACAAAGGACATTTTTTCTTCTACCCATTTCTCAAAGTGTTCTGTGCCTCAGGATTCTCCCCTTGGCTCATTTCTCACCCAACAAAATCTCTCTAAACTATTTCATACCAAAACTGCTGTACCTTCAGTTACTATCAATCAGTTATTTTAAATGGGGTAGGATGATACAACTTCTACTAGGAAGGGGTAAACTTACATCAAATCCTTCAAAGGGCATTTCCAAATTACATGATCCTTCCCACTGCCCAATACTCAATATATTCGCCCACAGCAGATTCTTTCTTTCTAATGGAGAATAATTTTTATTATTCTGAGTTACTGCCATGGAAAGGGATATTTTAGAAAGAATATTGGTAACTGTTGCATTCTGGTGACTCTCAAATGGGTTTCTATGCCTAAAGCTCTTTTCCTGACATCCAAACATGGATTTCCACTGGTCTGTGGACATTTGACATATACTTCAAAATCAACATATCAGAAGTAAAAATAGTATTTTCTCACCCAAATTAATTCTGCATCTTATATTCCTAGGACAATGAATAGCACTGGGTCAAATTGATTCTACTTCCTAAGAAACTTTGCATATAATTACCTACCTTCACGTGTAGCGCTGCTATTCAAGGTCAGGTTTCTCACTTGGATTTTTGTAGGTCTTATTGTTCTATCATCCTTTAAATATTAAATTAGTTTAATTATGCTAAAAAAAAACCATGTAACATTCCACATGAAAACTGCCCACAGAAGTTTAAAGCAGCCTTGTTCATAAATGCCCAAACTTGGAAGTAACCAAGATGTCCTATGCTAGGTAAATAAATAAACTGTGCTACATTCACACGATGGAATATTGCTTCTCACGAAAAAGAAATGAACTATCAAGCCATAGAAAAACATAGAGGAAACTTAAATCCATATTACTAAATGAAAAAAAGCCAATCTGAAAAGGTTACATACTATATGATCATAACTATATGACATTCTTGAAATGGCAAAACTATGGGAACAGTATTATGATCAATGGCTGTGAGGGATTGAATAGGGAATAGGCAGAGCATAGAGGATTTCTAGGATAGGGAAAATATTCTATATGATATGACAATGGATATATGTCATTATACATTTGTCCAAGTTCACAGGATGTATAACACTAGTGTATAACATAATGCGAACTATGGACTTTGGGTGATTATGATGTATCCATGCAGATTCATGAATTGTAACAAGTACTCTCTGGCAAGGGATGTTGATAATGGGGGGGTATGTACATGCGTGGGCAGGGGATATATGGGAAATCTCTCTACCTCTCAGTTTTGCTGTGAAAACAAAACTGCTCTAAAAAATAAAAGCCTTAAATCACATAACATAAACTTCATGATCCTTAACTATTTTTTAAGTGCATAGTTCATTAATGTTAAATACAGTGACATTGTTGTGCAACAGGATCTCTAAAACTTTTTCATCCTACAAAATTGAAACTACTGCTTACTCATTAAACAACTCTCCATTTCTCCCTAACCCAGGCCCTGGTAACCCCTCCTCTACTGTTTCTATCAATCTGACTACTTTAGATACTTCAGATAAGTAGAACCATATGGTATTTACCTTTTTGTAACTGTCTTATTTCACTTAACATAATGTCCTCAAGGGTCATTCATATTTTAGAATGTGATATCATGTCCTTTCTTTTTAAGGTTGAATAATATTCCATCATATGAACATAGCACATTTTGTTTATCGCTTTTAACTTTTTTTCAACACAGAAGTGTGAATCAATTTTATAAAAGGTAAGTGTAATGATAACATTACCTTAACATCTTTAGTAGTATCCTTTGACATTTAGATCATCTTCAGTAAAGTTGATATGTAATTAATTAGTAATTTCATCTGTTTTTTCTTATTCATGCAGCCTCATCTTTCACCCTTTCTCCTTAACTTGGCTTCTTCGTCACCCATAATTTTTTCATAGTGAACTTCTTTTAATTCTGTTAAGATTTGTTTTAAGTACACTCTACATCCAACATGAGCCTTGAACTTATGACCCCAAGATCAAGGGTTGCATGCTCTATCAACTGAGCCAGTCAGGTGTCCCCATGGTGAACGACCTTTAGATTCCCAAACTTCTGAAGATTACACTCATTCCTCGGCTCTGATTTATATTGTCCTCCTTGTCATAAATACTCTAGTTTTGTTTAATAAATTCCTACTCATCTTTCATATTATACACTAAGTGTTAATATCTTTTGGAACTTTTTTATAACCACCTTTGACTGTGTCATGTGCTCTCGGTATACATTCTTATACCACTCAATGTGGTCTTGTTTCAGTGATTTTCACACATTACTACAACATTCTATCCTATTCTATCTCTCTCAATAGGTAATACACGCTGTGAAGACAGCAATAGCAACTACATTTTTCATTATCTTATTCTAAAAAGCTAAAAACATCGTGCTTACTAAATGGTCAGTGAATAAGCTAAATATCAAATAAATTAAACAATGAGTGAGGACTCAGCCCAGTTATTTGTTATAAGCTGTATTTTTAAAAAATGAAATAAATTACATTGCACTCATTTTTTAAAACATGAGATATGAGGAATGAAATTTTGTGATACAATCTACAAAGCTGTTCAACAATGTTTGAAGCAAGTGTTTGCAATTAAACAGAAACTCAAATCACCAGAATTTTCCATTACATAAGCACTGAAGTAAGAATTCAGCAGCAATGCAAAGTTGAGATGATACATTAACAAATTACTGATGTCTTGCTCCAATTCCCTGGCCCCTTAGGCTTTCAGAACATGTATTTCCTTAGCAGGTGAATACTAAGAGTACTAGAAACTCAGAAACAAATACAAATTCCTTTTTATCTGGTTCTGTCTTCATAAGCTCATTTCACAATTAAATCCTTGATAGTTTTCATTAAGTCCAAGTATTTATCTTCATATGCTTCCAGCCACGTTGGCTTACTTGCAATTTTCAGTCAGTCTTACTGACCTCCTAGAAAATGAAATTCTACCCAAGACTCCAGATCCATGGCTGAAATGGCATCATATTTTGCCCAGTTTCACTTACACTGACTTACTGCCTAGGTGCTGGGATCTTTATATATCTTCTATACTTGACAACCCATTACAGCAATATGCACTTGCCTGCCCACCTTAAATACCATCTGCCACTATATTCACCTGCATCCTTACTCCACTTACTTGTTTAGAGATTTATTGATTTATTTATTCGATGAATCCTTCTTGAGTGCTTACCTTGAACGAAGCACAAACGTAAAACCGTGACAAATGACTTGAAAGAGTGTTAGTATAAAGTATAGCGAACTTCACAGAGCATAAAATCTGGAACCAGATGGTCTAGATTTGAATCCCAGATTTGGCACTTCTGAGTTGTGTGCGCTTGGTCAGTTTACTTAAGTGTTCTCTTCTTCTGATTCTTTATTTGATGTGGTCAAGCCTCCAAGGAAAGAGGTTGTATAAGCCTGCAGACATCTTACAGCTAACCAAGACACTTCTTTTAAAGTTTGTAATCATCTCCATCTAAGAATTCTGTGAGAGAGCAGCATGCCTAAAGATGAATTTATCTAATGGGAAAAACTTACCTATTTCTTAAGAGCAACAGATGGGGACACAACGGGCACCCTGTATTAGTGGCAGAGAATAAGAACAGCTCAGGGAACATGGAGCTTCATGAAAAAGGAAGTAAGAAAGTTAGCATCAAAGTCTCTATGTGATTTCCGAGCTATCTAAGTTCACCTTTTCTGCTTAGGTTTAGAGAAGAGGCAAGAGAATCCAACCTGCCCCCCACATCTACTGTGTTCATAAAATCCCAGTGCGTTCACTCCAAACACACATTCTTTTGTGTTTGCAGTCATGAAAACTCCAGAGCCTGCTGAAGAGGCAGTGGAAAGGACTAGAGTATCAACTGACATCACAACAAACTGAGATTATCCTTTCCTTAGTCCTTAGCCAAACACGGAACTCGTAGGGTTGACAAAAAATAAATAAAAGGCAGAGCAGCTCAGGGAGCAACAGACATAGGTCCTTCACTTAAAAATGTCCCAGCCAATTTCCCCTGAAGAATCTAGGGCAGCTGGATAAATAAGTAGAAACACATCTACAACGACTTCGAAATCCACAGATTCAACAAAATTGGCTTTTGCCTCATCCACTTTATGGCTTAGTTCCCCAACGCTTTAGGGAAGGAAGCAAGGACAGGACACCTGACACCACATGTGGCTATTTAAATTTCCATTAAGTGAAATCATATAGAATAAAAAATTGAAGTCCTCAATTAATTATTTTTATAGAATTAAAAACTGAGTCTTGAACAGCTGACTCTTGAACAATGTAAGCATTAGGGCACTGACCCCTATTGAGCTGAAAATCCACATACAACTTCTTCACTCCCCAAAAATTTAATTACTAACGGCCTATAGTTCGCCAGAAGGCTTACCAATAGCATCAACAATCAATTAACACATATTTTGTAGATGTATTATCTACTGTATTCTTACAATGAAGTAAGCTACAGAAAAAAATCTTATTAAGAAAGTCATAAGAAAGAGAAAATACATTTACAGTGCTGTACTATATTTATGGAAAAAAATCTGTGCATGAGTGAACCCACATAATTCAAACCCAAGTTGTTAAAGGGTCAACTGGACTTAACAGCACATGTAGCTAGTAGCTACCTATTAGCCCAGATGTACAGAATATTTATATCATTGCAGAAAGTTCTACTGAACAATATCATCTAGATACAGCAATTCTATTCCCAGGCATCTACCTTGGAGAAACCCACATACATAATTCAAGAGACAACTGTAAGAATGTTTACACCAGATGCGTTTGTAATGGGAAAATACTAGAAACTGCCCAAATGCCCATCAAGAGGAGAATTTACAAACTCTATCATATGCATACAGTGGGATACTACACAACATTGAAAATTAATAGTAGGTATACACATTAGTGTGGATGAATATCACATAATGTTAGGTTAAATAAAAAGGCCACAAAAGAACCATGTAACAGTTAAAACCAAACAACATGCTTTTTAGGATAAGTATTTGGTAAACTTGCAGAGAAAAACAAGGGAATGAGCAACACAAAATTCAGGATACTGATTTCTTATAGATAATAGGAAGAAGTGATCAGGAAGGTGTGCAATAGGGATACCAACATTATTGGGAATTATTCTATTTCTGAAGCAAGGTCATGGGGATGATGGTAGTTACTATTGTACTTTTGTTCACATTTTGACAACTCGAAAGTCAGAACGGTCTTACAATCACTGTTAGCATGTAGCAGTTGTGAGGTGGTTGTTTTTGCCTTAGAAATATCTTATCCAAAATGATTACTCTATGTTTTTCTTTTTATACATGCATAAAAATGATATGTCAAGAATCTGTCTAAATCTAAAGATCTCTTTTAATACATATTTAAAACTCCTAAGTTGAAAAAAAATAAAATTTAAGAACAAAAATGTCCGAAATATAAGGGGCACCTGAGTGGCCCAGTCTGTTAAGCGTCCGACTTTGATCAGGTCATAATCTTGTGGTTTGTGAGTTCGAGCCCTGTGTCGGGCTCTGTGCTGACAGCTCGGAGCCTGGAGCCTGCTTTGGATTCTGTGTCTCCCTCTCTTTCTGCCCTTCCCTCACTCACGCTCTCTCTCTCACACATAAAAATTAAAAATTTGTTTAAATGACTGAAACTTAAAATTCAACACTATCTCCTCAAAATAGAAATACTGCTACTGTGCATACAGAAAAGTACATATCCCAATTCATAAAAATGACCATTTACACTTGAACCCCACTAGATTGCCTAAATTTAATATGGTCTTTAAACTGGTGGATGAGGTGAGGTGAGCATTGACAAAGTGGATTAAAGTGATCTTTTAATAATAACATATGAATTGTGAGAAAAATATTCTAAAATGGCAAGAAAACAAAATAGAGAATTTATAGTATCTTCTAGTGGGTTAAAATGTCCTAGAAGTTATCAAGTAAGTACAAGACAGTTTATCCAAAGAAAGCCATATTTCTCACAGTCTTATAAGAAAAGATCAATAACTTTCATGACTTAAAAGTTACAGGTCTCAGGTGTTCATTACAGCTGTAGCTGATCTATCCCATGATTACATTTCCTTTCGAAGAATGCATGTTCCTAGTCTTTGTTAGACACCCAAATAGAGAAATTTTATCGTTTCCTTGGAGGACTGTTTCTTGCATAGTAGAATGCAGCATTTACAAAAGCTTAAAGAGATTTCTTGGAGTAAATAGAACTTCCCAGCCCAAGCAATGTTCACAAAAGGCATTATATAGAATACTTTTGCAAGTGGGTGACATGAGTGTTATATCAGCACAAAAGAGACAGTTTGGGGACAGAAATTTTCAAATCTCATTTCCTTAGGCAAACATGGTGCAGACTTGAATGTACTTTTTCAAAAACATGGGTGGAGTTTCATTAAATTAATTCATAGGAATACATACAATTCAGCTTCAGCACTCTAGAATTCAGCATTAAAAGGAGATACAAGAATTTCAATTTCTTACCTATCATTTTCATTTGAAAATAAAACCTTTAAAAGAGTATTTATTAATTTATTGCAAGGGCCAAAAAGCAGACAAAAGTTTGTCTTTCATTCAGCACTGTTATCTACTAAAACCACATTTTAGGTCCTCCAAAGCATGATTACTACCCTTGTTTGTCTTGACCCATTTTGTGCAAATGTTCTTGCTTTTGCTTTTTTCTCCTTCCTCAAAACCCTGAAGGCTGCTTTGGCTGGCTTTCACATGCCAAAAGGTTAATATGCTAATTAATATTAAACATTCATACTTGGTAAGTCTGAGAATACCTCCCCCACCTGCAAAGGTAAATATCTCCATTCTCATTGCTAAGTTTTTGTTGTTGTTTTTTTCTTTCTTTCTTCCTTCCTTTCCCTTCCTTCCTTCTCCTTCCTTCCTTCCTTCCTTCCTTCCTTCCTTCCTTCCTTCCTTCCTTCCTTCCTTCCTTCCTTTTCTTAGATTGTAGACAGTTTGGAGAATCCACCAAGATATGGCTTCCTAACATTCATTGAAGAGTTCCTTCAGCAACAATTTCTCATTCATTACAAGTAGTAGAGAAGTAGTTATGTATTCTAGAGTATCTGATACTCTGGTATCAACAACCTTACGGTGGAAGATAAATGGTCATGAGCAAAGAATTCCTACATAGGATGAGAATTTCTGAATTTCCCTTGAGATTTAAAGATTTATTGGGGTATAACCTTCCCTATTCCTCCAAATAGGGCAGAGAAGTTATTTGAAAGGAGTTAAAAGAAAGAAGGCATGGTCTGAAAGTGACAGGGTTGGTCCACAAAAATGACTAGGGACAGCACTGCAAACAATTTACTAGAATTTGAAATCAGAAGCCAGCAAGATATTTGTTCTCTCAGTAGAGACAAGGGGAGGCAATCCTGAAAATCAAACCAGTAATTTATGTCTCAGAGAACAGACTGATCTAAATCTAACCATTTCACAACCCCCTGTAACCCCCCACCCCACCCTACCCCCCCAGTGTCAGAGAATTGTATAAGCCAGGCACTCAGAAGTGATCCCAGGGACAAGAAGGTAGAGTGGGCTGGGAATTTTTAAACCTAAAACAACTGAAAAGAATCCTGGAATTTGATTTAGTTTTCCTGGAAATTACTAAATTAAGTTTTGGGCAGCAGGTTGAAACAAATGTGAGAAAAATATGAAGTCAGTATAAATCAAAGCAGACAGTTCTGATTTTTGCACATCAGAATGTGTGGCTTATGAAAATTATAAACACTGAGCCCTGCATGTGACTTGGCTAGTTGCAGTATGATGAATACCTTTTGAACTGTTATTCTGAGGTAGCATGAGTGCATATAGAATATCCAATAATCTTATTGCCCTTGGCGTCTAGTGAATTTACAGTAAAATTCACTAGATTTATTCAAATGATTTTTAACAGGAACTTCTTCATGTATTCATATATTTTTTGTTTGTTTGCTTATTTTTTTAGAGAGAGAGAGAGAGACAGCACTAGCCAGGGAGAAGGGCAGAGAGAGAGAGAGAGTCTTAAGCAGTTTCCACACTGATTTTTTCTGGGCTCTCAATTCAGTTTCATTGATCAATATGTCCGTGCGCGGAGCTCAATCCCACAACCCTGGGATCATGACCTGAGCCGAAAAAAGACACTCAACTGACTGAGCCACTCAGGAATCCCTACTTGCATATTTTTAAAAACATAATTATGTGAGCTTCTATTTCCCACTCAGGCCATTAAAGTGAACAAACAAAGAACCCCTGCATGGTATGTCATGGAAAACATATGAGAACTAAAATTCAGCAAACCTGGGTTTGAATCCCACTTGGTTACTTAAAGAAAGAAATATTATGTAAATTATGTAACTTATCTTGGACAACTCTGTATGAAACAAATATTGTTTTACTTTCTCCTTTCCATTCTTCAGGCCATTTTAAATTTGATTCTTTATTAGCACAAGATATTTGAGATTTTTTATTTTAGTTATCAGTCTTCTAAATCTATAAAATAAGTGCACATGACCAGTGTTTATTTACTCATTATTAATTTCTTTAATTTTTTCTTGAAGATGGAATACTAAAATTGTTTCAAGGCAGCCCCATCTTAACATGTGTGTTCCCAGTCTCCCTTATAGCAATGAATGAGCATGTGACACTGGGCAGCCTTATTAGTGGTGTGTGGGTGTTTGATAAAGCTTCTGTTTTCCTGATTAAAGGAGGCACTGATTATTGTTGCTGTTGGCCCCCTTCCATTTCTTTTTTTTTTAATTTTTTTAACATTTATTCATTTTTGAGAGTGAGAGAGACAGAGCATGAGTCGGGGAGGGGCAGAGACAGAGGAAGACACAGAATCTGAAGCAGGTTCCAGGCTCCAAGCCATCAGCACAGAGCCCTACACGAGGCTCGAACTCACAAACTGTGAGATCATGACCTGAGCCGAAGTCGGATGCTTAACCACCTGAGCCACCCAGGCGCCCCTGCCCCCCTTCCATTTCTAATTCCTGTATTGAACACAGATTTGGTATCTGAAGCTGCAGCAGCCATCTTTTGATAATGGCATAGATAACAAAATTACATTTTCAGGAAATGGAATAGAGGGAGGCAGAGCCTCAGTTCTTAGTAACCCAAGTGAACAATTATAAAAACTCTGGTGCATTTTCCACAGATATAGAAAAAACAAAGTCCTAATTTGTACGGAAATACAAAAGAACCCAAAAAGCAAAATCAATCTTGAGAAAGAACAAAGCTAAATAAATATACCACACTTCCTGATGTCAAACTATATTACAGAGCTACAGTAATCAAAACAGTATGGTGTTGGCATAAAAACACACAAATCAATGAAATGTAATAGAGAGCCCAGAAATAAATCCATGCATACATGGATTAATAAATTTTTCACAAATTAGCCAAGAATATATATACAATGGAGAAAGGAATGTCTCTTGAGTAAATCATGTGGGAAAACTGGATAGCCAGATGGAATAGGATGAAATTGGGTCCCAGCTTATACTACACATAAAAATGAACTCAAAATATATTAAAGACTTGCATATAATACCTGAAGTCATAACACTCCTAGATGAAAACAGAGTGAGTAAATTCCTAGACCCTGGTCTTTGAAATTTTTTTTTTTTTGGATTTGACACCAAAAGCAAAGATAACAAAAGAAAACAAACAAGTAGACCTACACCAAACTTACCAAGCTTCTGGTCAGCAGAAGAAACCACCAACAAAATGAAGACAACCTATGCAATAGGACAAAATATTTGCAAGCCACATTTTTGACAGGAGATTAATATTCATAATTTAGGAGAACTCCTACAACTCAATAGCAAATAATAATAATTAGTAATAAGCCAATTAAAAACTGGGCAAAAAATCCCTGAATAAACACTTTTCCAAAGAACATACACAAATGGCCAACAGGTACATTAAAGGTACTCAATATCACTAATCATCAGGGAAATACAAAAGAAGGCAAAAAACAAAACAAAAAACAAAAGACCATGATGGGGTATCACGTTACACCTGCTGGTAACCCTAGCATCCAAAAAGATAAGAGATAACAAGCGATGGCATAGATGGAGAGAAAGGAAACCCTCTTGCACTGCACTTGAACTGGTGCAGCCACTATAGAAAACAGTATGGAATTTCCTCAAATTAAAAATACAAATATCATACAATCATGTAATCCCACTTCTAGATATATACCCCAAGAAAATGAAATAATTATCTTGAAAAGATATCTACACTTCTATGTTTCATAGTAGCATCATTTACAATAGCCAAGTTATGGAAACAACCTACGCATTTGTCAATAGATGAAAGGATAAAAATGTGATATTTATATGGAATATTATTCAGCCTTAAAAAAGAAGGAAATCCTGTCATTTGCAACAGCGTGAATGAACCTGGAGGGCATTATGCTAAGTGAAATAAGCCAGACAAAAAAAGACAGATACCACATGGTAATATTCATATGAGAAGGAAAACAGGGAAGGGAAGGGAAGGGAAGGGAAGGGAAGGGAAGGGAAGGGAAGGGAAGGGAAGAAGCCAGACAGAGAAAGATGGATACCACATTGTAACACTTATATGAGAAAGAAAAGAAGGAAGAGAAGGAAAGGAAGAGGAGGGGAGGGGAGAAAGGAAAAGGGAAGAAAGGAAAGAAAGAATAGAAAATGAATAAAGAATAGAAAAGTGTTTGCCAGGAGCTGGGGTAGAGGAAATTGAAAGAGGTCAGTAAAAGGGTACAAATTTTCAATTATAAGATTGAATAAGACCTCAGTAATATATAATATGGTGACTGTAATTGATAACACTATATTATATTATTGAAATCTGCTAAGAAAGTAGAACTTAAGGTAAATATGTAAGATGAAGAATGTATTAACTCGATGGGGGAATCCTTTTGCAATGTATGCATATAACCAATTATCATGTCGTACACTTTAGATAACTCACAATCTTGTCAATTATATCCCAACAAAGCTGAAAAACTACTCCTGTTTGCCACCAGCTTAATGGCAATTAGTATTATTGTATTATTTTTTAGAATAAACCCAAAGGCTATTGTGGGGGAATTAGTGCCAAAAGGCACCGGGATCATCAAAATCTGCATTGCTCTGTTGCAAAGACAGCCAGAGCTGCCTGTTTCTTCCTTATAACCTGCAGTATGGTTTCAATTATACATACAGAAATGGACAGGGTATGAACCGGACTTCCTGGGTCTGTACCCAGAAATTAACTTTTCAGCTTTAGAATGGGAATAAATATGGCAAACTTTGGAATGCTCAGTTGCCAAAATCATTTTCTGTACAATCTCTGATTTTATGCTGTATTGCCTATAGCAAGGATTAATTACTGGATTTTCCTTTCTGTGATATGAGAATACAGATGAGTAGTTTAAACAGGACAAAAAAAAAAAGCAAAAAAAAAAAAAAACTCTAGCAAATGTGTAACTCCAAATTTCTCAAAAGAAAAATAAACTCCTATTTCTTTAAGCTACAGTGAAATGTGTTTTGTTATTGCAATTAAGCACAATGCATACTAAATAGTAATATGCCACCTGTGTCTTAATCCAAGCAACTACTATCAATATTAAGCCATATACGAATAACAATAGAGCTTTATGACATGCTTATAAAAACATTCTTTAGCCTGGGAATTTATTATTCAGCACATCCTATGTAACATTGTTAAACAATTTATAAATACATGTAACTCAAACTCCCAATTGTTAGATTTTGGCATAAGATAGTGCCATATAAAACTCTTACTTTTAAATTTTTTTAAATATTTAATCAAACAATAATAAGAGCATATAAAATTTAAAGTTTTAAAAGAAGTAAGTAGGCCCGTACACCCATCAGGGTACATACCTTCAAAAAAGCAAAAAGTGCACCTGGGTGGCTCAGTCCATTAAGTGTCTGACTCGGTTTCAGCTCAGGTCATGATTTCATGGTTTGTGAGATCTAGCCTAGTGTCAGACTGACAGCAAAGAGCCTGCTTGGGTTCTGTCTCTCCCTCTCTCTCTGTCCCTCCCAAGCTCATGTGCACACTGTCTCTCTCAAAATAAAGAAATAAATTAAAAAAAAATAGTAAGTGTTGGGTGAGGATGTGGAGACACTGGAACGCTTGCATACTATTAAAGGGAATAGAAAATGGTGCACCCACTATGGAAAACAGCATGCAAATCCCTCAAAAAACTGAAGAAGCACCACATGATCGAGCAATTCTACGTTGGGATACGTGCCCCCCCCAAAATGAAAGAAGACACTAAAATAATTACTTATACAGCTACTTTCATAGTAGCATCATTTCCAATAACCAAAAGGTAGAAATAATCTAAATGTCCACTGGTAGACGAACGAATAAGCAAAATATGTTATACACATTCAATGCAAATTATATAGCCTTACTTTTAAGAAAGAAAGGGAATTCTAAAGAATGCTACAACATGGATAAACCTTGAGGACATTATGCTAAATGAAATAATCCAGTCACAAAAAGACAAATACTTTATGATTAAACTTACGTGAGGTACACAGAGAAGTCAAATTCATAGGGACAAAAAGTAGAATAGAATCATGGTTGCCAGTGACTGAGGAAAGGGAGAAACGGGTGTTATTTAATGGATATCGAATCATAAGATGAAAGAGTTCTGGAAGTTGGTTGCACAACAATGTGAATGAACTTAACTACTACTGAACTATACACTTAAAAATAATTGAGATGGTAGAGGGGACACCTGGGTGGCTCGGCTCAGGCTATGATCTCGCAGGTCGTGGGTTTAAACCCCGTGTCAGGCTCTGCACTGACAGCTCAGAGCCTGGAGCCTGCTTTGGATTCTGTGTCTCCCTCTCTCTCTCTGCCCCTATCCCACCCACACTCTGTCTCTCTCTCTCTCTCAAAAATAAACAAAGATTAAGAAATTGAAAAAAATAATTGATATGGTAATTTTTATGTTGAGTGTTTTGGGCCACAATTAAAAATTGAAAAAATAATTGCTGGAGCCTAAATCCCTGAATTCTTCCTCAAAAATGACCCAAGTCCCTGCTTCTCTTTTCTCTATTTTTCTCAAAACTGTGTGTGTATACATATAATTAACTCACCATTAATACTTATTCTGACCGTTTATGTGTTGTTTACTGCTGATTCAAGTAATGATTCATGATCACTTTCCCTATATTCAGTAACTTTTTGTACTTTCTAGAGTCAATAATGAAACTGATTTCATATCTTTTGTTTCCTATGCTCTATCACAATTTTTCCAATGAAATTACAAACCTCTCTATAAAATAGTCTCCACATTATGTTACACATGAGGTACTCAAGTCATTTCTTCCTTCTCATTCTATAATCATGAAGCCCTCACAAAATTATCTTCCTTCTCCAATCTGTACTGTTTGCTGTCTAAATTGATGGACAGTTACCTTCCTGAGACTCTGTCCCAGTTCTGTATTAAATCCTGTTTCCCAGGTTCTTTGCTAATTCCTTTTCTGGTTGACACTATTATTTAATGCTTCACATTCTCCTAAGTATCCTGAGAATTAGACGTTTTAAGAAATTATTGGTTTATAAATTACCTGTTTCTTTTATATTCAACTTTTCTTAGGGGGGGGAGGACTGGGTATAGATTTTTAGATAACATTTTTGCTGAGAATTTTAAAGTAGTTTTGTATTTTCTTCTAGCATGAGTGGTATTGAGAGATTCTTTCCTTTTTGAATTCCTGATTTTTGGTAAGTAACCTATATTCTCTCTTTCTTTGATTTTGCTTTTGGTTTCTGTAACTTTTCTGTTGAGTACAGATGTCTGGCAATCTTTGTTGTTCTGTCATATAGTCTTTGGAAGCAGTGTGAATGGGGAAAGCCAGTCACCTGATATGCTTCATTGTATGGTAATCAACTAAAGCATCAACCATATTATTGGAGAACTTCATGCATTGGAATCTACAGTTTTTTATTTTCTGTGTTTCCTCTGAGGCTACTCAATTTCTCCAAAGGATCTCCCCAACCCCTTCCAGGGGAATACACTGTTGGCTGTATTTCAGTACTCTTGAAGCCTAACAATGCAAGAGGGTGCAGGAATCAAGACTTACTCTCCTGTTTCCACATACCACTCTCCCAGCTTTTCACGGTCTTACTTCTCTAGGACTTTAGTCTTTATGTTCCAATTTATGTATAAAAAATACACAATCTTTGTGGGAACAACAGATCTTATGCAAATATTCAAACAAGGGAGATGTGAGGATCTCACTAATTCTTATAAATGCTCTCACCTGTTTCCCTTGTTTCTGGCCAATCCACTCATCTTGCCTTTATTGTCCTGTCTGCTGGCTCCCTGAGGCTTTCTGGGAATATGAGGCTTGATTTCTCTTTTTTGTCATAAGTATTCCCCTTTGAAGGTTCTTGATGTTTAGCTTCTTTAGGTCTGCTAAATCTTTTTATTCATTTCTACTACCTGTTAATATTTATTCATCATTGGCTCTTTTTTCCCCATGAATCTGTTTATACAAGTTTGTACATTCTCTTTCTGATACTATCACATTAGCAAAATTTCAGTATGGAAGCAGAGGTAAACATTTTCATCCAATCTACCGTGTAACAAGCATTCTTTACAGTGTATACAGGGCTGGCCGGAGAGATCTAATGAGAAGAAAATAAAAATATTGCACAAATTTCAAAGTATCACAAAACCTAGTGTTATACCTATGACTATCATGCTCTCCAGTTTAAAACTTTATTTTCCTCTTTTTGACGAAACCTAAAATTGTCATCGAAATCCTGACACAACTTCCATTTTCCATTTATTTCTCAAAAGTTACAGTAAGCTTAAGCTTACTCATTTTGGTGCCTCAGTATTTAGTTACACAAAGAACCATATATTACCTTACTTAAAACAGTAAACTAAATTCTTTTTACTTCCTTGCATACCATGGTTTTCATTCACTTATAATCATGCTAAATATCATTGTTCCTTTTTAAACATGATATTCTGTATTTCCTCTGATATGTCATTCTCTTTGACTGAAAGGACCAATTTTACTTAGGAAGTAGAATATTTGTTTGAAATAAATTATCTTCCATGAAAATAAAATGTAAATAATCACCCAGGCAATTCTCCACTTTTCTTCATGCATTCAATGTTAAAACTATAACACAGAAGGAAAAAAAGTCCACAAAATGAAGGTCACCAAATACAGTCAATTAAAAAATCAATGAATGAATACAATTCAATCTTAAAATGTTTAAGGACACTTATTTTAAAATAATGATGAATGCTTAATGCTTGAATTGGTTTTTCATGCATATATAGTGACATCTAATATTTCATTTTCCTAAATTCCTCATGGTTTGTATGAGAAAAGTCACTGCCTTGAAACTGATACCCAAATCAGACACAGTACTAGTCTACCTGGAAAACAAAACACAAAAACAAAAAAAAAAAACTAATCTTTCACACTGAGCCAATTCAATACCTGAACGTTTAAGACTTCTTTCCAAATTTTAATTTTATGATAAATTTGAACAAAAAGATGTGAGATTCTGTTTTTGCATGTTTACATTCTATTAGTATGATTAATAGTGATTAAATAAAATTTGACTGTTTAAATTGTCTATTATTTGTCTTCTCTGAAAATATTATTTTTATACATTTCAAACATATCTAACATCATTTATTTATTTATTTTTCTTTTTACCATTTGTTTAATTTTGAGAGACACAAAGAGACAGAGCACAAGCAGGGGAGTGGCAAACAGAGAGGGAGACACAGAATCCAAAGCAGCCTCCAGGCTCTGAGCTGTCAGCACAGATCCCAACATGGGGCTTGAACCCATGAACTGCGAGATCATGACCTGAGCTGAAGTCTGACACTTAACCCACTGAGCCACCCAGATGCCCCTAACATCATTCATTTATTAAGACAGCATATTAAAATTTTGCAGTAAAATTATTTAAAGTATAATTAGTATTCATATTGTAATTTTGTGTACAGAAATTTTCTATATGTATAAATGTTAGATATACATTTCAAAAAAATGATACCATCTTAATTTTTTTTTTAATTTTTTTTTTCAACGTTTATTTATTTTGGGGACAGAGAGAGACAGAGCATGAACGGGGGAGGGGCAGAGAGAGAGGGAGACACAGAATCGGAAACAGGCTCCAGGCTCTGAGCCATCAGCCCAGAGCCCGACGCGGGGCTCGAACTCACGGACCGCGAGATCGTGACCTGGCTGAAGTCGGACGCTTAACCGACTGCGCCACCCAGGCGCCCCTATACCATCTTAATTTTAATTTGGTAAGAAACAAGCCTTTACAAGATCAGAAATTTGGTTTTAAACAACAACTAAATATTTATTTTTACACATCTGTTTGGGTTGAGAAACATACCAATTTGATATAGTTTCTTGTTAAATATCTGCCATACAGAGTTTGCAAAAATAGATTTTTTAAAAAGCAAGTTTATATATTTTTTTAAGGAATACCTCAAACTTTATTCCTGCTGAATGAACACAAAATTAGCTCACAGGAATTACTTTATTTGGGCATACTAAAATATACCTATATGTGGATATAATCATATCTAAACACAGATAGGTAGGTATAATCATATTTAACAACTAAACAGATAAACTAAAACAATTTTTCACCTTGCCCAAAGATACTTTGTTTTACAAAGAAATCCCTTCAAATGTTTTTTCAGATTTAACTTAAAGTATTTATATTTCTTTCATACACAATGCTATGGTCTAAATATTTGTTTCCTCCCTTCCACCCCCCCCCCCCCACAAAAACTCTTATGTTCAAACTCAATCCTCAAAATGATGTTACTTGGAGGTGGAGTCGTTAAGAGGTGATTGAGGGATGAGGGTGACCCAATGAATGGGATTAATGACTTATTGAAAGAGATGTCAGAGAGCCCCCTTGCCCCTTCTGCCACATGAGGACACAGGGAGAACACAAGGTCTCACCAGACACAGACTCTGCCAGTGCCTTCATCCTGGACTTCCTAGCCTCCAGAATTGTGGGGAAGCTATTTGTTGTTGAAGTCATTCCGTCTATAATATTTTGCTATAGCAGCCAGAACTCAGACATGCAACCTTCTGACAACACATGACTTGTGCTAAACATAAATACGAATAAAAATTATACAATTTCCAGTATAAATAAGCAAATTGTATATTACTTTAAACCTCAGCTAAAAAAAATACTAAAATAAACGCCAGGGTCAGTGGCAGATGATCAAGACTCTTCCTAACTTTGCCATTTCTCTGTAGTTTTGCTGAAGATACATCATCATTTATGTTTAAGTTATTAATTTTATACTAAGAGGATTGGAGCATATATATCCTCTTAATTTCCTTAGAAAACCAACATTCCCTCTGTTTATCATGTTTTGCAAGTTTCAGATGACTTAATGTGAGTATACATGACAACGATAAGAGTATTAGGAATACTGGATTTATCTAGAGATCTGCCTAAAACATCCAATCATAATGCTTTCATTAAATGGTAAATTATGTAATTCAGTACAGAAATAAATTTAGCTTTATGTGTTTTATATTCATACAACAATAATACTGATCTCCTCCTGAAGTTCATTGCTCAAGTCTTCTTAATCCTTTGGCTTCCTTCTGTCCTTTTCATATGGCTTCCTAAACCACTGTGTTGTAATAGATTCTCTTTCCCTGACAGAGAAACCTGGCCTGTATGTTAAGATTAGACCTCCCACTGCTGTGCATAAGTTAATAACTAGAATAGTAAAGAAGCATTTCAACTGAATATACTCAAGGCAACACTAAAAACCTGGATGAAAGTCTTTCATATCTTATCCCTTTTTGAGAAAGTTGAGTGGTTTTTGTTTGTTGTATCAAAGAGAAAAAAGAGACCTCAGGGTTCTTGGGTGGCTCAGTCCGTTAAGCGTCTGACTCTTGACTTAGTCCCAGGTCATGATCTCAAGTTTCATGAGTTCAAGCCCTACGTTGGGTTCTGCCCTTTAAGTGCAAAGCGTGCTTGGGTTTCTCTCTCTCCCTCTTTCTCTGCCCCTTCCCTGCTTGTACGCATGCACGTGCTTTCTCTCTCTGAAAATAAACAAACATTAAAACAAAGAAAGGCCTGAATTTCACTAATATATAAGCAGGCCAACACAACTGAAATACAATATGATTCCTAAATTTAGCAACGTAGGAGCTCAGAGCCAGCCATAATTGTGAAAATGCTAGCTGCAGGGAATGTATAACAATCTTTGACAGGGCTCTGCTCTCCAGGGATTTTAAGATTTACTTTAAATATTAAGGGACAAAGACACCCTAGCTGGCATCTGGCTACAAGTGCAAGACTTTTATTTGTCTTGAAACTATTTTCCAAGGTGTTTTAAGAACTGAGAATTCTTAGCTAAAACTAAAGATTGATAATCTGTTCAACCATCTTTTGTTTCCAAAAGGGACACTAAAATTTACTCTTTTTTTCTTTATGAAAGTATTCACCCTTTCTTATCCAAAACACTTTTATTTGCTTTTACTCAGATGTGCTTTTGGAAACAGTAAGAAAAAAACTCCATGAGAGTAATAGAGGAGCAGCAGTAAGAGAGGATTAAGACTGCAATTAAGGTTTGGAATAAGACGCTGAGCCAAAACCATCCAGTTTGAAAATACTAGTCTATGACAGTGCAGTCCCGGAACATTTGAAAGTCAATTGTTCCAAAGATTCAAATATATTAGGCTCACCATGAATTTTAGTGATCAGTTCTTCCTAAAATGAAAAATCCTACTAGTCTAATAGTAGACTATTAGTAGGGTTGAAGAATAACCCACTGCTTTGAGTTGTAGAAGTATTATCAATCAAATAAAGCTTGTTGACTTTATTTCTTGAATTTGAGCTTCTTGTTTTTGTATTTAATAATTACAGTTTATATAACATGCAACATTCTCTCAACTCTATGTTTACATTTTGGTAACTTTGTTTCCATTGATCCACTGAAGATAATTCACTTATTTTGTCATTGTTCTATTTAGACTGAGACTGTTTACTGTTTACAGGTTATACAGACACTTTCCACAGAACTATATTCCTTAAATGCACTGCATAAGTAAAACCCCGTTTCTCTGAGGCACAACCTCTAGAAGTTAATTTCTTAAACATCATCACCCTCCCTGAAAGGACTGCACCATCATAATTCCCTCCTGGCGGAAAAAGAAGACAACAGTATTCCTTCCTTCGTGATCCAAAGAAATCTTTCCCTGTGGGTCCTAGGTTTATGGCAGCAGAAAAGAGAAGAGGGGGCTAGGGTGATAGTTAGAGGTAACAGAGCTGGCTCATTCACCTGTTGATATGCTGCCTCTTTTCCAGATTCCTTTATAATGAAGCTTTCTTGATTCCTCTTAACCTTAAACTTGCACTTCCAGTTGCCAATGCTGGGCAGTCAAAGTCCCACTCCAGTATCTTATTCCTGCTTTATAAAGAAAGTGTAAACTCTTTGATAGAATAATCTGCAAATATTCACCATTAGTTATTTTAAATATTGCCCACAGACAATATGTATGCAACTCAATTGCTATCAGACATTCATTAAACTACTTTATAGAGTAAATATTATAGCATTTTGGAAAATATAACCATTTTAAAAGATAATAGCCAAAACTTCTCTTACAGAATTTTCCTCCCTTTCCTTTCCTATTTTTTCTGTGTTACCTGTCTGTATTTCTTCTCACACACACAACAGACATACACACTTTATTCTAAATACAGAGATGATGCTGTTTTCTACTTTTTTCACAAAAAACTACTGTCAAAGGGCAGAAAGGAAAACACACTGTCAAAGAACTATTTCTGTAGGATGATTCCTCTAGGGACATATTTTAACATCAGTCATACTAGGAAGAAAGCATTAATTCAAAAGAACACTTTTAAATCTGGAGGTGTGCACAGAGCATATATATGCAGAATATATAAAACTTATATATGTTGATATGAACTTCTGTAAGATCTAAAATTTATGGTTTGATCAGAATTTCCATGTTTCATTACTGTGGAGGCCATTTCAATCATATGAAGATTAACTTTAAGGTCATATAACATATTTCTTTAATAATATATATATTTAGGAAATTCTGGTGGGAACCTCAGATTTGTGTTAAAATACTATCTCTAATTATCTAGAGATACTAAGTCAGAACCAAGCAAAATTCACCATTTTACAAGTTTAACTCAAATTTTACTGACTCCAAATATGATTTAAAAATAACTCTAGGGTTTTAGCTCTTTTTTCACTATGTGTAGAGAGATAACCATAAAAACAACTGATCCTCTTATTTAGTAATCAAAACAATTTCTTCAAATTATCCTCATGAATAAAGACTATGATTTGAATATGTTTTCAGAACAAAGTAATATTAAGAAATCCTATTTATTCCTCTCTGAATCTCTATGGAAGCAAATAATTTAACTGCTAGATGATTGATAAGTATCCCCATTACAACAGAGTATTATTACTGTAGTATTTGCTATAGAAGAAGATATTGCAAATATACTTTGTTTTTATCTCAGACATCTTCACAAAAAACAATTTTAAACTTTACATATCTATATAGGTATATAGGTATATGTGTTTACATGCATGTATAAATGCATATACCTGTATATCTATATACATTCATGTAAATGGTATTATTTTCTTAATTTCTCTAACACTTCATTATTAGTGTACATAAATGCAACATATTTCTGTACATTAATTTTGAATCCTGTGACTTTGCTGAATTCATTTATCAGTTCTAGTTTTTGGTGAAGTCTTTAGGGTTTTCTATATATAGTAGCATGTCATCTGCAAACAGTGGAAGTTTTAACTCTTCCTTACCTTTAGATACCTTTTATTTCTTTTTCTTGTCTAATTGCTGCACCTAGGACTTCAGTACTATATTGAATAAAAGTGAGAGTGGGTACACTTGTCTTGTCATGGTCTTAGAGGAAAAGCTCTCAGTCTTTCACCATTGAGGATGATGTTAGCTCTGGGTTTTTAATATATGGCCTTTATTATGTTGAGGTATGTTCCTTCTAAATCTGCTTTCTTGAAAGTTTTTATTATGAATGGATGCTGTACTTTGTCAAATGCTTTTCTTTTGCATCTGTTGAGATGATTATATTTTTTATCCTTCTTCTTATTGATTTACTTATCATGTTCATTTGTTTGTGAATATTGAACCACTCTTGTATCCCTGGAAAAAAATCCCACTTGGTCATGAGGAATTGATTTGGCTTGCTAATATTGCTAATATTCATCAAAGTCATTGGCTTGTAATTTTGTTTTGTTTTTTTGTAGTGTCTTTGGTTTTAGTATCACGTTAATGCTGGACTTGTAGAATGAACTTGGAAGTGTTCTTTCCTCTTCTGTTTCTTGGAATAGTTTGAGAAGAATATGTTTTGACTTTTCTTTAAGTGTTTGGTAGAATTCACTTGGGAAGTCATGTGGTCCTGGGCTTTTGTTTAATGGACATTTTTGATTACTTGTTCAATTTCATTGCTGGTAATTGGTCTGTTCAAATTTTCCATTTGTTCCTGATTTGGTGTGGGAAGTTTCTATGTTTCTAGGAATTTATCAATTTCTTCTAAGTTGTCCAATTTATTAGCATATAATTTTTCATAACACTCTCTTATAATCCTTTGAATTTCTTTGGTGTTGGTTGTTATTTCTCCTCCATAATTTCTGATTTTATTTATTTAAGTCCTCTTTTTCTTGATGAGTCTTGCTAGAGGTTTATCAATTTTGTTGATCTTTTCAAAGAACTAGCTCCTGGTTTCACTGACGTTTTATTGTTTTTTTGGTCACTATTTCATTTATTTCTGCTCTAATCCCTATTATTTCCTTCCTTCTACTGCCTTTGGACTTTGCTTTTATCTTGCCTCTGAGGTACGCCTGTATTGCTATATATTTACCTCTTAGAACAGTTTTTGCTGCATCCCAAAGATTTGGGACTATTGTGTTTTCATTTTCATTTGTCTCCATGTACTTTTTATTTCCTCTTCGATTTACTGGTTGACCCATTTACTGTTTACCAGCATGCTATTTAACCTCCATGTTTCTATGTTATTTCCGATTTTTTTCTTATGACTGATTTCTAGTTTTATACCGTGTGGTCAGAGAAGATGCATGATATGATATGTGATATACATACACACTCACAGACACCTATGCAGGTCATATGATTTCTGTGGCAACTATTCACCTCTGCCATTATAGCATGAAAGCAGCCACAGACAGCATATAAATGAATGAACTGGCTGCATGCAATAAAACATTATCTATAAAAACAGGTGGGAGGCTGCATTGGGCAATTAGTTTCCTAGAGCTACTGTAACACATCGCCACACATTTGGTGGCTTAAAACAATGAGTTATGCTCTCACAGTTGCCTGGCCCATTGGGCTGAAATCAAGCTGTCAGCAGGGTTGATTCTTTCTGGGCACTCAAGAAGAATCACTTCCATGCCTCTCCTAGCTTCTCTTAGTTGCTGGCAGTCCTTGGCATTTCTTTGCTTCTAGATATAACTCGCCAATCTCTGTTTCCATTGTCGCATAGTATTCTCCTTGTGTCTCTTCTTACAAAGATACTACTCATACTGGATTTGGTCTCAACCTAGGTTTAGAGTAGTCAGAATATTTTTCATTTCACATTCTACCTCAAGATGTAACCAGCCCATGAAATGAAGGAGAATATTTCTTCTTTCCTTGTATATAAGCTGAACTCTTGACATATTTTGACAGTATACTATGGAAGTTAGATTGTGTAACTTTTAAGGCCGGATTTTAAGAACTATGTTCATGAAAAAATAGATGTCTTAAAATCCTCTGTGATAAAAATCATTGCCAGGTGCTGATTTAAAGTTACAGTTGTTTCATATAACTAGTTAAGTGTTTACCTTCTATTTTCTGAAATAATTTATGTAAAATTGAAAAATAATTTTTTAAATACTTAAATGAGTTCACTGTTGGTGCAATATGGGACAGATATATGTTTAATTTTGATAAATCTTGTATGTGCAATTGGAAATGTATTCTTTTTTCCCCCTAAAGTGCAATGCCTTTTGTATTTCCATTAGCTTATTTTGGTTAAATGGTTTTCAAATTTATTATACTTTACTAATATATCATCTGCTTGTTCTATTAACTATTGAGAGGTGCTAAAGCCTCCCAATCTGTTTATAGATTTCTTTATGTCTCCTTTTAGTCGTGTCAATTTTGTTATACATGTATTTTTCCAACTTCATTGAGATATAGTTTATATCAATTAACTGCACTAACTTTAGAGGACAATTTGATAATCTGACATATGCATGCACCTACAAAACCATCACCAAAATCATAAACATGTAGCTCACTCCTAAGTTTCCTCAGGCCCCTTTGTAATTTCTCCCTCCTATCTTTCCCCAACTCCCCACTCTAGTTGTTCAAGCAGACTCTCTACAGATTTCTGCCACTATAGATTTCTTTGCATTGCCAGGGATTTACATAAAATTTCTCATATACTATTAAACGCAGTTTATAATTCACTTAGTCAAACAACTTAAAACGATGCCGTTTTAATTTCAGTTATTTGCTTAGATTCTCTTTTATTGATGTTTCATGAACGTATTATTTAAATACGTTTTTTATTTTATAACTTCAAACTTAATTCATATGCCATAATTGTCCTATTAAAAGCTCAAAGAACTCTCTTAAATATGGTCTATGTATACTTGATATAAAATATTTTATTCATGTATATATTCTTAGGAAATTGTTTTATTTCCTATCATGGTCATATTACTTAATGATTTTGAGAGTTAAGATAAAACTGAAATGTAAAAAAGAAAAAAACCTTAATGGATTATTTTCCTTTAGCTTTAACCACTTTTCTAAAGGATGAATTATTTTCAAGGAAATTTTTTAAGTTTTTAATTTTTGTGAATTCTTTGTAAAAAAAAAATTTAAAGAAATTTAGAAATGGATGATGATAGCAGCATGGGGGATATAAACCTGTGTACTCAGTTTTCAGTATGGAAGAGCTCACAAATCCATTACTGTAGTTCAGATTGGACCTTTTATAGGGAGGAACTGGAGGGTACTTTATTTATCTTTCAATTAGATGTGCAATAAAGAATTTTCTTTCTTTTTCCAAAATTTCTTACATGGAAAGTATTTTATGTCCTGTCTATCCTCTGAAATTTTAATATTATGGTTAAATTGAATACTTCCATAAAACTGTTGGTTTAGAAGGTTAAGCTGAACCCATACTACTAAACAATGAAGGCAAAATAATTTTCATAAAATGAATTGATTCAAGATATGAACACAAGAGGAAAACTCTTTATCAATAAGGAAAAGAAAACATAAGCTAACACAAAATACAAATGGTATCTGAAAGCAGAATTTAAGGTAATGTTTACTCAAATAATGAGTTTTTAAAATGGGTCAAGTGAATACTATTGCAAATTG
The DNA here is from genome assembly GCF_018350155.1 of Leopardus geoffroyi. NCBI lineage: Eukaryota > Metazoa > Chordata > Mammalia > Carnivora > Felidae > Leopardus > Leopardus geoffroyi. The sequence continues at coordinate 87,037,667 of NC_059341.1, read as the reverse complement.
TATGGAAAGTTTCTAAAGTTTCACAGGGAATGTCAGCTTATTGACGGTTACTAAATTAATTTGTCTACTTCATGCTTGGACTTGAATTGTTCAATTAAGTAATTTGAATGAATGAGCCAGCATCTGGTCAATAATGAGGTATTGAAGGTTAGATGTGATGTTTAGAGGAGTGGCTTTCCTTGACATCATTTCCAATATCCACTGAAAATGTAGCTTTGTTTAAGTACCAGAAGCTGTTCCCTGAAATCAATGGACTAAGTGATAAAACTGTCACAAGATTAAGGGATCCATAATCATATCAGAACTAATTATTCTATCCTAACGCCTTTTCCCAACCAACTTCTCCCCCTAGTGAGTGCACTGCAGGATCATGGAGGAAAACATAGGTTCACATATGCATATTTTGCATTGCTTCATTTGGTTTACATTCCATGAGGAGAAAAGTGAACAACAGACAACATTATTCCTTGGGCATGTAGGCAATACATAGCAATGGCAATGGAGGTAACACCAGTGCTGAAACAAACAGTCAAATGGGTCTAAATAAAAATGCATTCTTTGAATATACTAATATTGTGGTCTATAAAACTCTACAGAAACTGTTTTACAAACGGCTTCTTATTTAATTTTACTCAGTTACCTCTCTCCAAAGGGTACTTGCATTTTAAGTACTCTATAATTATATAAAAGTATGTTTGCATCCTATAATCATCTAGGCAGATATATTATTGACTCCCCAAAATAGAATTATGTAGAAACATAGCTTAAAGAGTTGGAAGAGTTTCCTAATAGGAATTTGCGTAACACAAATTGTCTGTAATAGGAGTGAGGGGAGGGAAGCTTCCATGGCTCACTTATTCTGATAAAGTCTCATGTATAAGTAAAAAATGAGTAAAATCTCCATAATGCTTTAAATATCAACTATTTCAAAACAAAAAGGGGTTTTTTTTTGTTAAACATAAACTATATAATGACATCTCTAATCTTCCATTCTATCTGGGGAATCCAACAGAGATTTAGATATTATTATTCCAAATTTGAAATAGGAGAAAAGTCATAGCCTTAAGAGGTATCCAAGTTCAAAAAAGACCATGACACTCTGGTCCCATATTTTACTGACTCTGTATTATTCTGTAATTGATTCATTTATCCTTGAAACTTTTAGTTATTCTACAATAAAAACGCTTGTCAAGTACTAGATCCTAGGAAAATGAATGTTTAAAATATGACAAAATGCCTGTCTTCACTGAGATTTCATAAACAAGAAAACTAATATACAGTACCATTTAAATAGTTTTGAATTCAGTAGGAGAATCACAGAAGAATAACAGGTATAGAACTGTAGATGAAGTATACTATTTTAGTTGTATTATGGACTGAATATTTGCATCTCTCCCAAATCCATATGTTGAAATCTTAACCTCCAGTGTGGCTATATTTGGAGATGGGGCCTCCAAGGCATTAATTAAGGTTAAATGAACTCACAAGTGCAGAGCCTTGATACAACAGAATTAGTGTCCTTATAAAAAAGACAAGAGTTTGCTCTCTCCTCCTCTGTGCCAAGGAATTGAGGAAAGACCATATGAAGACATAGCAAGAAGGCCGTCATCTATAAGCCGTGAAAAGATTCATCACCAGAAACCAAATTTGCCAGCAGCACATTGAACAAAGGCATTTCTGTTGGTTAACTCACCCAGTCTTATGATAATAAGACTTATTCAGTAATAGCACCCCAAGCAGATAAGACACGTGGTGAAGAAGACCTCTCTCTCAGAAAAAAAGTTATGTTTACTGCTTACATGAAAAAATGATAAAAATTATGGGAAGAAATGAGCAAGTAAGGAGATAGGGGAAGCTAGGCAGAATTTCACGTAGAGGAAACAATAATGACAAGGTTATAAAGCATGAATGGTAGGTATGTTTGAAACCAATTAAAAAGTAGCACAAAGAAATTTGGCAAAGATTTCAGATGTAATGCATCTGAAATACGTCAGGGAAACATAGTGGGGAATTAGAAAAATTGGCAGAGATCAGATCATATAAAACCTACCATATAAAACCATTACAAGTGTTTTGGATTTCATTCCAAGGATGATATAAAGCTCTTGAAATGATTTGAACAAGGTAGAGACATGATATGATTTAGGTTTTTAGAAGAGCTGTATAGCAGTCCTAATTATGAACAGACATCGATAGATTCAAGGAAACTCATAAGGGAAATTCCGAAATACTTCACATGCCACCTTAAATAAACGTCCCATTATGCCAAGAAGTAAAGGAGACAATAGAATCTCACTTGAGCAGAATGTTGAGTTTTATTATAGAGACAGCAGTGTAACCTTAATAAAAAACATTTCTGGTGTATTTTAAAAACAAAAACATAATGTAGCAACTTTAATGAATAATTTGTTCTGAATTTAGTGTTATGTCCAGTGTTAGGGCAGACAGCAAGATACACACACACACACACACACACACACACACACACACACACACACATATATGTACAAATTTAACATATATATCTGTAAATATATTTGTATAGAAACAAACTTTATAACAAATATGTATGCGAGAGAGATGAATAACTCCCATAATTATGTAGTTAGCATATGGATATGTCCATAAAAATGATATTATGACTTGAATAATATGACTCTAGGAGATATAGGATCTTACATTCCTGTGGTATAACAATGCTACAAAAATAGGAGAGACGAGAGAGAGAACCTCAATTCTAAGCTCTTTAGAAATAGCTACAGGACATTAAAAGTTATCAGTAGATGGAAAGAGGACAGGATGAAAACTTTGAGAAATGAAAAGTTAAAGTGAATTATATTCGTTAATAATGTGATTTTTTTTAAAGTATCAGTTTATTGATGAAAGGAAAAGGATAGCCATCAGCTTTCTGAAATTCATTTGAGCATGATGAGATCACTATAGACCTAAGATAAGAAGATCTATATTTATTTTCAAATAGATAAGTAAGAGGAAATAGGTAATGACACAGTTAAACAATGAAAAATACCATGTGTAATTGAATATAGATTTAATTTTTCAGTGGAAAAGGAAGATAGATGGTGTTATTAAAACAATTTCAATAATAAGTAGATTTCCAAAGATGAGGCTGTATTTTAGACACAGAAATCAAAATCGAAAGTCCTTCACAAAAGAAGGCTAGATAAACTTATTCAGACAATACAAACAGGAATGCATGGCAGAAACTCCTTTATGTCCTTATGTATCATAAAATCTTGACTGTCTTATGAGGAGGATTGCTTGTACCACTAACCCCTCTTTCATAATCATTTAAGAGTAGATGACAACTTGTCCTTGAAATGTTCATATTTTTCAGAAGAGGCTAGGAAATGCTGCAGTCACAAATTCACCGTCTCATCTCAATAGTTTACATGACAAACAATTGCACTCCTGGTGCATGTCAGTGCAAGGACTTTACAAAAGGACCCAGAGACCCCGACTCATGGCAACTCCACAAACAGGTAGCTGCACCATTGGAAACACATGGTATCTCCCACTCAAAGTTTATCCTAATGTTAAATAAATGTGGATTTATAGATATTCAAAGCAAGGACTAATTGTATTAAAGATCAAAATATTATCCAGGCATCTGATGTTCTTTATTTATTGTGTAACTTACTCTGAGCCTGGTCACAAACCTTTTAGACTGATGGAAATACAAACCCAAACCTGTCTTCTTTTTTTTTTTAATTTTTTTTTCAACGTTTATTTATTTTTGGGACAGAGAGAGACAGAGCATGAACGGGGGAGGGGCAGAGAGAGAGGGAAACACAGAATCAGAAACAGGCTCCAGGCTCTGAGCCATCAGCCCAGAGCCTGACGCGGGGCTCGAACTCACGGACCGCAAGATCGTGACCTGGCTGAAGTCGGACGCTTAACCGACTGCGCCACCCAGGCGCCCCAAACCTGTCTTCTTTAAGCTGGTAAATTAAGTGGTTAGTAAATTGGTTTTCTGCTTTTTAAAAGGCATTCTTGGTACACAGGTGTTTTCATAGAAAAGAATACAGATCCTATTGATTTGAAGAATAAACAAGAATGGCTTCTGTCAAAATATTTATAAATTGTTATGAAGAGTATAGCTCTTCTCCATTACCGTAAATTTCATGAAGCAATAATTCTGCCATACTGACAAGAAGGGTTGCATGATTCACACAGTAGGTACGGAGCAATCAAAACTGACCTGGATACAGCAGGACAATTTATGAATCAATCAGTTATAATATCCCTATTAAGTCAACCTCATATACTTGCAGGATTGTTCTGAGAGATGACATTTTCCAAAAGCGAATGCGATGTTTGCTGACCTTGAAGGAGTTAAAAAAACAGGAATGTATCTCTATGCTTTAGTCAATACACTCTCAGCTCTATACCTGGTTTTCAGGTGACTCTATTCAGGAGATAAAATTTATTCATTCAAGGGATCTTAAACCTATATATTTCTTGGGTTGGTTGTAGGAATAACTATAATTCAGGGGAAAGAATCCAACTGTGTTTTTTTCTAATATGTGTGTATATATTAGGTAAATATACTTAAAAAAAAAAACATGCACTCACACACACACACAAAACAGTATGAATAATGATTATAACTTCCTTCTCAAGTTAAATACAATAGCACCACTGAACTAATGCTATGAAAATACAAATTCTTTATTTAAAATGTAAATCTTGCACAAATATTTGAGTTGCACACTACTTGAAATTCATGTGCTATGTGTTATTAATATAATGCATTTTCAGAACCTTTTATAATTCCTATCCCTATGTGTATGTGAATATGAACTTATTTCCTGGAAGTTATCTCTCCTTGCCTCAGTTGTACCTTATCTGAAAACAGATAAGTTTCTCTCAATATACCTAGAGAGATCTAAATTCAGAAAGAATAACTCACATCAACCAAACTTAACATAACTCTGATAAAGTATCCAGAATATCAACTTCTTACACTTAAATGAGAAGTAAAACTATCAAAAAAGACTGGATTAGTCACCATTTTCCTAGAAGTTGAGGTAGTAATGACATATTTTGTTTTTCAGTTTTCCCTACATATAGGATATGATAACATGTTTATTTGCAGACTATAACAAGAGCCACTTACATATTTTCCTAAATTTTAGTTAATAAAATATATTTGAGATTTTAATCTCAATTTGGAGATATAATAATATTTTTAGTATTTATCAGATTTTTTTAAGCACAAAGTAAGGGGAAGGATGTCCATTAATAAGAAATTCTACCGTATCCATTCACTTAATATTTAGTGAGCAACTACCAGGTATTGGGCATAATTACCAGCATGGGATTACAATTTTGAATAAAATGGTCTCTGCTTTTGTTTTTTTGTTTTTTGTTTTAGAGAGAGAGGAAATGCTTGCATGTGCTTGCTTCGGGAATAGGGACACACACAGAGAGAGAGAGAGAGAGAGAGGGAGAGGGAAAGAATATTAACCACGCTCCATGCTCAGCACGGAATCTGACGTGGAGCTCAATCCCATGACCCTGGGATCATGACCTGAGCCAAAATCAAGAGTCGGACACTCAAATGACTGAGCCATGCAGGTGCCCCAAATTGTCTCTACTTTTAAGGGGTTTACATTCTACTTGAGAAGACAGACAGTAAACAAGTAAACGTACAAAGTAACTTGACATGTAATGTTAAGTTCCATTTCCTTTTTTTTTTTAATAAGGATGTCTTTTTTATTGTTTATTTTTGAGAGTGAGAGAGAAAGTGGGGGTGGGGCAGAGAGAGAGTGGGGTGGGGAGACAGATTCTCTGTGCTTCATGAAAAGCCCAATATGGGGCTCAAACCCATGAACTGTGAGATCATGACCTGAGCCCAAGTCAGACACAACTGACTGAGCCACCCAGGCACCCCAAATTCCATTTTCTTTTTTTTTATTTAATTTTATTTACCATTTATTCATTTTTGAGAGAGAGAGAGAGAGGTGGAGCGTGAGTGGGGAAGGGGTAGAGAGAGAGGGAGACACAGAATCTGAAGCAGACTTCAGGCTCTGAGCTGTCAGCGCAGAGCCTGATGCAGGGTTCAAACCCCTGAACCAGGAGATCATGACCTGAGCCAACGTTGGCCACTTAACAACTGAGCCATCCAGGTGCCCCCTCCATTTTCTTTATAAAAAAAGTGGGGTAAGGGCACTAGAAAAGGCCTGATGACTGTACAAGGGTTATGTTTTTCATACAGAGAGTGAGCAAGAAAAGTCTTTCTACTAATGTGGTCTTTAGCAGAGACAAAAAGGAACTGAAAGTTAGACATGTTACTATCTAGAGGAAAGGCATGAAGAGAATGGTAGTGAATGGTCTTCAATGACAGAAAAAGCACAGCAGTAAATGATTATGTGATACATTTGACAATTTTGTTACATAAAAATATAGATAAATTGCCTCTATTTTCTCAGTAAAGATTATAATGATCATCTTTGAAAAACTTATCTATGATTAGTTCCTCAAACTAGATTATGAAACGTTAAAGTTGCCCTATCAATGGGGAAAGATTAAAATTAAAATTAAAAAAAAGGTTTTAAAGAAAATTGAAACAATTTAGAATTCTACTACCACAGTTTGGCTCTTCGTGTCACTGGATTTTAGCCAGTTTTGATCATTACTGAATACTTTTTTTTATTGCTTTAAATAATTGCTGATATAAAAGGCAAAAAAAAAGGAAAATTATTCATTTTTCTGATTACTAATTATGTTAGTTGGTTTACTTTTTGTAAGTTACTTATCTTTTTAAATCTCCCAAAGTTGTTACTTATATGGTAAAAAATCAATTAACTTTCTTATATTTTTATAAATTTTGATTCATTTTTTTCTTTGGCATAATAAATTATATATTTTAATTTCTTTCTTCATGCATCATTTTTTTTGCATTTTTCCTTTGAATTTATTCTAAGAAATCTTTCTATATTCCTACAAATAAATATTTTCCTCTATTTTGCTTTGACTTTATATACATTCATTTAGATTAGGACGTTTATAATTTTCTCAGTGGAGATTAGGATGTTAGTCTCTTATTTTCTTGTTTTAAACATTTCCACTCTTCCTAACACCTCTCATGGAATTTTCCATTCTTTCCTTACTGTTGTATTTTGCTCTCTTTTTTTACATATGAATTTCCTACACATACTAACAAAGATTCTCTCTCTGACCAAACTTTAGCCAGGCTCCACTGAGCCCTTTCTAGACCAGGCCTGAACTTGGGCCTATAAAGACTTAATGAAACCAGTAACTAACAGTTTCTGACAGCTTAAGGCTGCATCGCTAACATCCCAATTCCTCTAGCAGTAGACTGCCTTAAGCTTAAAGTAGGCACCAAAGGGATCAGAGTTGAGAGTAAGAGCAACTTCCCTTGTGTCTGGGAGTCTCAGGGTTTCTACGTCATTCTAGCCTGCACTTGACTTTTAGCCAATGCATTGCATTTTTAGCTCACACATAGTTTTTATTTTGTATATCTTACATATACTTCTATATTTTCTTTTGACATAAGAATACTTGTCTATATGTCTCCTAAGGCAAGGGAAACAAAAGCAAAAATAAACTATTGGGACTACACCAAAATAAAAAGCTTTTGCACAGCAAAAGAAACCATCAACAAAACAAAGAGGCAACCTACCAAACGGGAGAAGATATTTACAAATGATGTATCTGATAAAGGGTTGGCATGCAAAATATATAAAGAACGTCTATAACTCAACAACAAAAACTGATGCAATTAAAAAAATGAGCAGAGTACTTGAACAGACATTTTTCCACAGAAGACATATAGATGGCCAAGAAGTACATTGGAAGATGCTCAATATCACTAATCACTGGGGAAGTAAACAATGAGATGTCACCTTATACCCATCACAATGGCTAAAATTAAAAGAAATAACAAGTGTTGGCAAGGATGTAGAGAAAAGGGAACCCTCATGCACTATTGGTGGGGATATAAATTGGTGCAGCCACTGTGGAAAACAGTATGGAGATTCCTCAAAAAATTAAAAATTGAAATGCCATATAATCTAATAATGCTACTACTGGGTATTTAGTCAAAGAAAACAAAAACACTAATTCAAAAATGTATGTGCACCCCTATGTTTATTGCAGCATAATTTACAGTAGCCGAGATATGAAAGCAATGTGTCCATCAATAGACAAATAGATAAGGAAGATGTGATATGTATGTGTGTAACATTACACAGCCATAAAAAAGGTGAGATCTTGCCATTTGTGACAAAATGGATGGACCTAGATGGTATTATACTAAGTGAAATAAATCAGACTGAGAAAGACAAATACTATACGATTTCACTCTCATATAGAATCTAAAAACACAACAAATGAATAAACAAACAAATGAGTAAACAAACAAAAAAGTGGAATCAGATCTATGCACACAGAACAAACTGGTATTTGCAAGAGGGAAGAGGGGATCAGAAAAATGAGTGAAGGGGAGAGGGAGATACAGCATTCCAGTTAATGAATAAGTCATGGAAATAAAAGACACACTATAGGGAATTGCTTTTCTAGTTTCCTGACTCGAATGCTCCTTTTTCTAATGTCCTGACAAAGTGATAAAAATAACATACACTTGTACTTTCTGAGATGGCATCTTCTACTGCCGTTACCTTACTTTTATCTAGATCTGTGTTTTGCTTTGCTCTTATTTTTGCTGTCCTGCTCAATGTGTATTTCTAGACATTTAGAATGACATTTGTCAGAAAGATACTTTGATTTGTTAATTTCAAGAGTTTACAGGGCTAGATATGATTCAGTTCCTGGAAACCACTTTAGACCCTTTGCACTCATATATGTAATGTGGTTTGCAAAAACATCTCCCGGTTTCCACTGCTTTTTCAAATTGGCCTGTGGTACTTTCCAGTTAACCCTTATTGGAGAATTTACTATTCTGTTCTCAAGCCTATCAGATGCCCTGTTCTCAGTTCCATTTTCTACTTTTGTCTCACATAGTTTTCTCATAGATATCTATGCATGTTTGGTTTTGCTATTTGAAAACAAATCAAATTACCGATACACCAAAAAATTAAAAAAGATCAAAATATATAATGTAATAAATAAATCCAGAAAGTCCAGTATTTAATAAATGCATTCTGAGAAGCATAAACTATTCAAAATTCCAAAAATGTTCTTGCATAGTAAATAAAAACTATAGTGGAGTATATTGCCATGAAAGAATAAATATCTAAAGGTATGGAATTCAGTTAGGTATCTGATTTCTCTGTATCACTACTATATACTAGAAAACTGAGTGAACCATATGCAGCCAATATCAATCAAGAAAAAGGGTGCAATAAAATTATCCTTGGACACACAAAAATCTCAAAATATAAAGTCATAAATTATTTCAAAGGAAATAATTGAGAAATAAGCTTCAACAAAATTAAGGTACAAACCAAATATTTTGGCAAGTTAATCCAACTCAGAAAGACAAGAACTATGCCACAGGCTTTGATAAATTAGTTCAGTTTGGAATACAAAATGGAAGAGGCGTAATACAACCAAAAAAATGTACTTGACGGTATAGAAATATATAGAAAATGGGGAATTATTAACTTAGAACATCAACTGGCTCATAAATGATACACTATTTTCATAATTAGAAAATGAAGCAGTCATAGGGTAGGTCTATTTTTAATTTTCTGAGGAACCTCCACACTGCTTTCCAGAGCGGCTGCACCAATTTGCATTCCCACCAACAGTGCAAGAGGGTTCCCGTTTCTCCACATCCTCTCCAGCATCTATAGTCTCCTGATTTGTTCATTTTGGCCACTCTGACTGAAGAATGAAATATAGCCTTTTGTAGCAACGTGGATGGAACTGGAGAGTGTGATGCTAAGTGAAATAAGCCATACAGAGAAAGACAGATACCATATGGTTTCACTCTTATGTGGATCTTGAGAAACTTAACAGAAACCCATGGGGGAGGGGAAGGAAAAAAAAAAAAAAAAAGAGGTTAGAGTGGGAGAGAGCCAAAGCATAAGAGACTGTTAAAAACTGAGAACAAACTGAGGGTTGATGGGGGGTGGGAGGGAGGGGAGGGTGGGTGATGGGTATTGAGGAGGGCACCTTTTGGAATGAGCACTGGGTGTTGTATGGAAACCAATTTGGCAATAAATTTCATATACTGAAAAAAAATTAAAAAAAAAGAAAAAAAGAAAAAAAAAGAAAATGAAGCAGTCACCACTGATTTATCCAAATATTATTCAATAAGTCTACTAGGGAATGAGAGAGGAAAGGTAATAATAGTAGTATAGTTGAGTTAATCCATCATTTAACATACTAGGAATACAATAAATGCCCCAAAATGGCAACGGTTGGTTAGGTATATAAGCACAATATTTTAGAACCATATGATGAATTCTAAAGTAAATATATAGAGGGATTGATAGTTGTCGCTTCGGAGAATACAATTATGGGTAGGAATGGAAAAATAAGAGGAATCGTTCCTTTTACCGTTGCCTTTAAGTATCACTTAGCTTTTATATATGAATACGTATGACCTGTACTTAAATAACTGAAAATAAAAACAAAGTAATATAAAAATAGTTTATCAGTATAGAATAAATGTGAAGTAGACTTAGGAAGACAAAAATGATACATTATAATATGGGAGAAGACTAGGTGATTCTCTGATTACTGATTTATATGATCATGGTGATGATGATATGAATAACAACATTATTATGATGAAAATGACTTCTATCTGTTATTTCTAACCAAGTCTGTGCTGAGTTAAACTTTGGACTTAATACTTACTAAATGAAAATAATACATAGGTAAAGAGAATAGTTTTAGTCTCCCAGGAGCAAGAACATTAATATCAGCTGATCGATCTGTTAACAGGTTAATAGGAATGAAAACAGTGTTCAAATGATTGATACATATATTGATTTATAACATCAACTATCTTGGGTGATAATAGATACAACACCTTTTGAGATGTTCAAGACTTCCATTTTCTTTCGGTACTTAAAGAAATCCAAACCTTTAATATTTACTGTTGCCAATAAATTCTATATCTTAACTCAGATTGTGTTTTTTCCACTCAAAGAGTTTTAGAACTTGATTTACTTTGTATCCTCTACTAAATCATACCTGGAGGTACTGTCAAAAGTTACCTCCGTACTTCTCAAACTGTGTTGCATGCTGTCTGGTTTCCTAGGCATTAGATTTAATATGATTATTTCAGTTTGATTAGAACACCATTTGCCTTAGGAATCATCCGTATCTTTTTGCTGCTCAGAATAATTAAAATTAATCAGATCCTTCCTTTTCATGGTCTTGAGATTTAATATAAAATATGCTGGAGGCTTGGGATTCTCCAGGAGGGAAACTCTCATTATTACAATTTTTTCCCCTTTGAGAGGATGAAATGTATTTTTAGGAACAACTCAAACTTTTCAATTAATAGAAAGTACAATAGTAATCTTTATATGGTTTTGGTGTCAATCCTGGGCTTCAGTTCTTGGATCCCAAGGGAAATATTACAGAAAAAAATTCCTTACATGCTAATTTATATATCAACATAACATATATTAAAACTTACTATATAAAATGTAATTTCTTGTTTATTCAAATTAGATGACTCCAGTGGATTTCTGGAATTGGGACGCCTTTGTTAAATAATATGCAATTTAGGATAGTGAAGCATTTTAAATCTGTACTCATCTTTTAATGTAACTAAAGAGACTTTGTCTTTATGAACACAATAGAATATTTTAGAGAAATTAAGCCTATGCTAGAAAATGGATAAATTTACTAAACATGGGATGTTCATCTATTATTATATAAAGCAGTCTATAATAAACTATGTACAACACACCTTGATGTGTCCCTGGATTGTTATTCCTTATCACTAGAACACTGAAGAAACCCACACAAATTGGACACTAAGTTTGTCTTTTATCCTAATCGCCACTGAAGACTTATTTTTTCTTGTTTTAAAGCTATAATTCTTTACTCCCAAACCCAACTTTTCCCTTTTTTGCTATTCAGCTTTGCTCTAGAGTTGCCTTTGGCATATGGGAAAAATTAACAAATCTAGAGAATTAATTTGTTCAACATTTGCCAATGAGAGTAACGTTAAAACCTTTCTGAAGTTATATTTCTAATTGTTCAAACTGAAGATCATTAGAAAGGGCTTGAATTTGAGAACTTAAAATAGCACCAATAGGCTTTATCTCATTGTGGAGAAATCCTTTCCTTTCAAAATGTCTGTTATATGAACTGAGCTCATTTGAGAACTCATAACAATCCTAAAATAATAATTGATATTTATTGAGAGCTTTCTAAGTGCTGAGCAATGGCATTAGCTTTGACACTTCTCACCCTCATCCTGAGGTGTTATTTTTAACTCAGTTTTATAGACGAAAAAAGTTAGATACAGAAAGGTTGAGTGGCTGACCCATGTTGTCCCTCAGACCTATGCCATGTATTTTAGAAAAGCCTGTCCACATGGTCATTATAACATTATGGTATATTCAAACAAAACCTACAGTTAAGGACAGAAATTATGTGTCAGATTTCCCTCATTGTTTTGGTAGTCACATTTGGATATGTCATCTTGGTACCCTAACCCCTCTCCTGCTCCATGGATCATGCCCTCTGCCATGCTTCAATATTCATACACTAGTGATGTCTTTACCCATAACTCCACTCTCTTCATTGCAAGCATCCTAGTCTCTAAATAGTACTTCTTAACTTCACAGCTTGCTCTTGCTAGTATCCTGTCTCAAAATGTGTGTGACCTTCTGGGACCAAAATTAACATTTATGATACCAAACTTTAACTATCGCTTCACTGTTTCATATCATGACTTCCCTTCCTTGCAAGCTGAAATCCCACAGTCCTTTGTTAAATCACTCCTTTGAGTATATCCTCAACCTCTTTGTAACTGTCTACTCATATCACATCTACCTGGCAAAACCTCGAAACCAATTAATTCCGATCCTCTTCCTGCACGATATCTGCACGTGTATCACATTGGATAACGTGCCTATATTGAAGTAACAAAATCAAAACGCAACCACTAAAGAAAAGCTTTGGCACTCACAAACACGCCAACTATCCTCACGGTAGATTTATAAGCACTTCGAGTTTTCCTAAGTACGGCCATCATAATCATTCTATATTTTCCCAGCCACATGCTTCACCCCTCCTTATCTCTTCCCACTCTTGCAACATTTGAATCAGACTCTACCTACAACTTCCCCAAAATCAGTCTTGTCAAGGTTACCAGTGATCTCAACATTGTTACATCTAATTGTCTATTCTCAGTCTTTATCTTACTTGGTCAGCAGCAATTAACACAATTGATTATTTGATTTTTTTTTTTTATTTGGTTAAGGGACATTCTACTCTGATTTTATTCCAACTTCATTAATCATTCTCCTCAGTGCCTTTTTTAGTTCCTTCTTTTCTCCTTGATCTTTAAATGTTGGAATTCCCCGAGGCTCAGGTTTTAGAGTTCTTAACTTCTCTGACTTCACTCAATTCAGTCTTTAGTAGTCTTATGGCTTTAAAAACCATTAATATACAGATAACTCTCAAATATAGGTCTCCAGCTATACCTCTCTCCTCTGTTTCAGGTGCACTTATCCAAAGCTTTCAATATCTCTATTTTTATGTCAAATTGGCTTCTTACACCTAACATACCAAATTCAAACTCTCACTTTTAATCCAAACCTATTCTCCTGGTTTTCCTTTTCAGTCAGTTGTAATTCTTTCAATATTTGCAAAAAAAAAAAAAAAAAAAAAAAAAATGAAGTCTTTGTCTCTTCCTATCTCTCACAGTCTACATCAATCTTTCAGAATAAATCTGCTTTCAAAATAAATCTATCATATAACAACATACTACTTTCCATTGCTTCTATCCATGTGTTCCAGCTACCATCATATCCCCACCACCTACTCTCGATGTTACAGTCATACTATTATTTTTAAAATATAAGTGTTAAGCATGTCAAACTTCTCAATATCCTCAAAAGTTTTTATAAAATGGTAGAATAAAGATGAATATAGTGAGATATAATGTCTTATGTTATGCCTGTCAGATTTTAGCAACTACCACTCTCTTCCTGAAACACTCTTTTGTAGCCAAACATCCTTAAAATAATAATATGGTGAAGATGTTCCCACCACAGGGTCTTTGCATTCGCCATTCTCTCAGGCTAAATTCTTTCTTCTCATTTCCATGACCCCACTCATTGCTTCATCTTCTGTAGCTTTCTGCTTAAATGTCAGCAGATTAGTGAAGTCTTTAGTGCTACCTGTATGCTTCCTTATTTATTTTTTCTTCACTGGATTCAGTATTACCTAACACCATGTACATTTTACGTTTCATCAGTTTACTATCTATCTTCCTCATGAGGATGTGCACCATGGGGTGCAGGAAATTTTTAAAGTTACACTGTTCACTGTTATATACCATAAATTCACTGTTACATGCCATAGAAAAGTGCTGCCAAAGCAGAAGGGCTCAGTACATATTTGTTGAATTAATTAGCAAAATAAACAGGTGTCTTCACTATCCAGATGGAATAACACAGTATGGTAAGTCCAGAGACCATCAGCAAACCAAACCAACCAAAGAATAAAAATAATGTTAAGTTCTGGGAAATCTACATAGATGAAATGAAAAGAAAAAAAAAAAAGGGCTACTTTGCATATATGCTCTATGCCCTCTCCCCTCTACCTGCTACACTCACTGCTTTCAGAACTACTTAAGAAAAAAATTAAACTAAACTACACAGGTACGTGCTGGACAGCACTGTAGGATTACTCATCTATGATATAAAATACCATCAAAAATTCTGTGAAGAATAGTGCAGCTCAATGTGTCACAGCTTTTCAATTAATTTCAACTAATGTTTATAGTATTCCAAGACAGGCCTGGCAGATTTCTTCCAAAGTATCCTTAAAAGAAAGAAAGAAAACGTACAATGGGAAAGGATCAAGAAGCTTTTACAAAGTGGTAGCCAATAATACTGCAAAGTACTTGGAGCTCTAATCCATTCCTGGTTTTGGTAAAATTATGAATCTTGTCCACCTTCTGGTTGAATGCAGTTACTACTGCTACTTCTCATCAGTGAGTTCTTATCAGTTGTGTGCCACTTCTGGGCTAAAATACTCAACTCCTAGCATAACAGCTTCCAGAGCTGTGTTTTCTCTCTGACATGCTGACCAGGTGTGTTTGAGACTGGTGGATGTTTCATTAAAAATCTGGGTTTCCTTTTTTATTTTTTTAATGTTTATTGATTTTGGGGAGACAGAGAGACAGAGTGAGGGAGAAGACACAGAATCTGAAGCAGGCTCCAGGCTCTGAGCTGTCAGCACAGAGCCTGACACGAGGCTTGAACCCATGAAGTGTGGGATCATGACCTGGGCCGAAGTCGGATACTTAACTGACTGAGCCCCCAGACGCCTCTAAAAACCTGGGTTTCTTACTGACTATGATACACAGATATCCAACCCTCAGTGTGCACAAACCTGCAGTACAAGTGGTATAATGGAATAAAAATCCTTGTCTATGCCTAGATCTCTGTATTTCTAGATCTCTGTCTCCATTTCTACCTCTATGCCTAGCCTATTCTGAATGATACAAGAGTAAGTCAAGGAAACAGCCATTTCTCTTAATACAGATACATCTGTGCTTTGTTTGAGGTTTTTTTTTTTTTTTTTTTAATTATAGCAGATGAGGGAGCACCTAGGCTGCTCAGTTGGTTCAGCAACCAGCTCTTTCAGCTCAGGTCATGATCTCATGGTTCATGAGATAAAGCCCCACATTGGGCTCTGTGCTGACAGCATGGAGCCTGCTTGGGATTCTCTCTCTCCCTCTTTCTATCCCTCCTCCAGTCACACTCATGGACTCTCTCTCTCTCTCTCTCTCAAAATAAATAAATAAACCTAAAAAATAAATTGTAGCAGATGAAATCATTCCTTCATGGAATATTTTGATAACCATCTGAAATATATTTTTGAAATCAAGTGGGTTTTTCCTATTGTATCTGTTATATATTGCTGAATAACAAACTCCAAAATTTAGCAATTTAAAACAGTGAAAATATATTACCTTACAGTGTCTGTGGTCCGGGAATTCAGGAGTGTGTCCTCTGTCTCTGGGCTCTGATCAAGGGCTGTGGTCTTCTCAAGGTTTGACTTGGGGAGATCCACCTCTAAGATAGTTCATGTCGCTGTTTGTAGACTGCAGTCAATCCTTGTTGACTGTTGGCAAGGATCATCTGTGTCTTGCTTGATGGGCCTCTCTGTAGGGTAGCTCACAACATGGCAACTGCCTTCCCTTCAGAGCAAGCAAGCAAGACAATGAGAGAAGTAAGGCAGAGGTCACAGACTTTGTAACCTAATCACAGAAGTGACATATTTTTGCTGTATTTTATTTTTTAGACATCAATCATTAGGTCTGCTCCACATTTAAGAAGAGGGGATTAAATAAGGGGGTTATTACCAGCAAGTAGAAATTGCTGGGGGCCATTTCAGAGGCTGTCTACCACACCATTATTAGCCTTTGACCCACTTTTTGGCTAATCAGTACTTAACTGGTTTCAAGCAGGTGCCTTAAAGCATAATATATTACTTATCATCTTATTACTTACCATCATTAAAAAAACTTTAAGCCCAGTTTTTAAAAATTAAACCCAATATTCAAAAATTAAAAGAAAATGTACTATCTTGATCTTAACAAATTTAACGCAGTAAACTGCATATATCCTGAACATTCCTCATCTATAAGAATTTGCATGGTAGATGATATTCTTTAGAAAAGCATTCCATGATCATGGATTGGAAGAACATTGTTAAAATGTCTATACTACCCAAAGAAATCTATACATTTAATGCAATCCCTATCAAAATACCACAAGCATTTTTCACAGAGCTTGAACAAATAATCCTAAAATGTTTACAGAAGCCTAAAAGACCCCCAGGTTGCAATCCTGAAAAAGAAAAACAAAACTGTAGGCATCACAATTCTGAATTTCAAGCTATATTACAAAGCTGTAGTCATCAAGACAATACTGTACTGACATAAAAACAGATCAGTGGAACAGAATAGAAAACCCAGAAATGAACTCACAAATATATGGTCAACTGATCGTTTAAAAAAAGCAGGAAAGAATATTAAGTGAGAAGACAGTCTCTTCAATAAATGGTGTTGGGAAACTGGACAGCAACATGTAGAAAAATGAAACTGGACCACTGTCTTACACCATACCCAAAAATAAATTCAAAATGGATTAAAGACCTAAATATGAAACAGGAAACCATAAAAATCCTAGAGGATAGCACAAGCAGTAACCTCTTTGACCTCCACTATAGCAACTTCTTACCACACACATCGCCAGAGGCAAGGGAAATAAAAGCTAAAATGAAATATTGGGGCTTCATCAAGATAAAAAGCTTCTGCACAGTAAAGGAAACAATCAACAAAACTAAAAGACAACTGACAGAATGGGAGAAGATATTTTCAAATGACATATCTGATAAAGGGTTAGTACCTAATATCTATAAAGTACTTACCAAGCACTCAAAAAGCAAACAACCAGTTAAGAAACAGGCAGAAGACATGAATAGATACTTTTCCAAAGATGACATCCAGAGAGCTAACAGACACATGAAAAGATGCTCAACATTACTCATCATCAGGGAAAATACATATCAAAACCATGATGAGATACCACCTTATATCCATCAAAATGGCTAAAATTAACAAAACAAGGAACAATAGGTATTGAAGAAGATGCAGAGAAAGGGGAACCCTCCTGCACTGTTGTTGGGAATGCAAACTGGTACAGCCACTCTGGAGAACAGTATGGAAGTTCCTCAAAAAACTAAAATAGAATTACCCTATGATCCAGAAATTTCACTACTAAGTATTTACCCAAAGGATACAAAAATACAGATTCAAAGGGGTACATGCACCCTGATGTTTATAGCATTATCAACATTAGCCAAATTACGGAAGAGTCCATATGTCCATTGACTGATGAATGGATATACAAGGTGTGGTATACATACAATGGAATATTAGCCATCAAAAAAAAAAAAAAAAAGAAATTTTGCCATTTGCAAGAACATGGATGATCTAGAATATATTATGCTAAGATAAATAAGTCAATCAGAGAAAGATACCCTATGATTTCACTGCATGTGGAATTTAAGAAACAAAACAGATGAACATATGGGAAAGGAGGAAAATAAGAGGAGAGAGGGAAAGAAACCACAAGAGACTATTATAGAGAACTGAAGGCTGACGAAGGGAGGTGGGTGTGGGATGGGTTCAATAGATGATGGGTATTAAAGAGGCCACTTGTTATGATGAGCACTGGGTGTTGTATGTAAGTGATGAATCACTGAATTCTACTCCTGAAACCAATATTGCACTGAATGCTAACTAAAATTTGAATGAATGAGTGAAGGAAAGGAAAGGAAAGGAAAGGAAAGGAAAGGAAAGGAAAGGAAAGGAAAGGAAAGGAAAGGAAAGCCATGCCTAGTTACACTGAGGGTTTGTTTGTTTTACACTTAAACTACTCCTTGGGTATCATTAATTACTCCCAAGAACCCAGATAATTATGGATAAGTCATCCCTTCTGAGCACTTATCTTTCTATCCACCTTCCTATTAAATATCATTACATGGAAAATTCACCAATCTTTCAAAGTCTAAGCATCAAAAATTTTTAAATCCTTTAGTAGGTTTAGGTTGTATTTGGAAGACACATGTCCTTAACCCTTAGCATGACCTAGAAGGTTCTGCTAATCTCGCCATATATATTTTGTACCACTGCTCTCCCTATTTCTTTCTGTGACATAGATACACTGACTTTCGCTTCTTTTCCTGATATTCACTTAGATACTCTCACAAGAGAAATTATAATTTTATTGAGAAAAGAACAAATGACTTATATTGTATCTATCCACATGACAGATGTGACTGCCTCATAATAATGAAACTCAGCCATATAGTATATATTTTGAAATTAAAAGGGGGTTACAAACACATACACATAAATATATACATACACATACATGCATGCACACATATAAAATACAAGAAAGCTTCTTTCCCTAGTTAAGCCTGAATTTTTAATAACCTCACACACATGCATATACATGCATGTATACATATAAATACATACACACATTAATGGGGGTATTAATAATTCAAGCTTCATCAGGGAAAGAAGCTTCATTGTATGTAAATATATCAACTTGTAGTTGATAGAAAATTGTTTTTCACTTTTTGGAGGTATGTATAGCAAATCCTCTTAGAAATTACAAGATATATTACAACTGTTCTAGTATGAAAGTTTTATCTGAAAATTGGCATTGGATACTTCATAAGCCAGCTGTTACCTAATTACAAAACCTGAAAATCTTTTAGGAGGTTTTACTCTGAGTTGAAAATTCCACATACAATAAGTGAAATTATTTTTTAAATCCTAAAGTCTGCAGTTTCATTTCTTATTTGGTTTCATATACAACAAGGTCTAAATAAAAAGAAAACATAGGATTAGTGACAAATGAAAATGGAAAAAATTATTCTTTTTAGGGAAAAAAGAATCCCAAAGTATTAAATGAATAAATAATGTTCTTGATGTTGCCTTCCCACATGATGCTCACCAGTTTCATTTAACCATGTGTAACTCTTGAAGCCAGCAAATGAAACAAAATGTTCTAGTTTACCTCAAGAGAAAATAAACCACTTATATTTGTTTATTTCTAAACCAGTTATCTCTGGAATAATTTGAGAATATTTCATTAAATTCTCAAATAGTTTTGCACTTGTAATTTAATGAAACTAGATTTAGATTTTCCTCCATAATAAAACACAGAAATATTAATAAATTGCACAAAAAGAATATGCACCTTGTACCAAAAGTTAGCTGTGTGCAGTGTTGACAAATGCAAGCCACCTTATATAAAAAAAAAAAGCCATTATATTTACAAAATGTTAACCTTATAATATTGGGAACTTTAATTTTCATATCAGATTATTTCAGTATCCATAAACTATCAAAGAACAAACAGGATTCTCTTTAGTGTTGATGTACTAAATGGAATGGAATTGATTTGTTTTAACAATAAAATAAACTATAGCCTAATATAGGTAAGTAACTCAAATATGCCTCCAATATTGGCTGTATAGTTGTGCCTAGATTTGGCTAAAAATTTAAGAGAATGCAAAGTGGTCCTTCACAGCATCACGGCGCTAATAACTTAACCATCTCTGTTTTTATGATTCTTTTACTTACTCATACCTTTGCAAATCTCACCCTAGTGCTTCTTTGCAGACCCTCTTTATCCTCAACTGTCATTTTACAGGTTCACCCACATTTTTTTATCTTTATCTTTCAAATTCATGCATGTTTTTTTCTGTTATATTCCAAATTCTGTTCTTTTCATATATAGAACATTTTATCCATCGCTTTGTTTTACTGCTCTCTTAAAAGCTACGCTGTAAAGCTATGCTGTATGAGCTTTAGATTTTATAAACAAACACAATTATCAAGGTTTTTTCAAAATGAAATGCTATTCATACTCAAAGCACACGATGAGCACAGAGTGATGTATGGAATTATTAAATCACTATATCGTACACCTGAAACTAATATAATACTGTATGTTAACTGGAATTAAAATATCTTAAAAAGTGGTTACTTCCAAATAAAATATACAGCAAATTTTCTTGTATTTGTATATTTTTGTAATTAATAACTCTTACATTTTAGTATACTTTTAGATTTATGGAATTATAGACCAGATAGTGGTATGCCTGCTACAACTACAGAATCCATATTGAAACATTATTATTAAATATAATCCATAGTTTACATTAGACCTCACTCTCTGTGTTATAGAGTTCTCTGAGTTTTGGCAAATGCATATTGCCATGTATCCACCATTACAGTCTCGAAAAGACTGGTGTCACCACCCTAAAAATTCCCTGAGCCTCACCTAGCAATCGCCTCTGAAGAGGAGTGAAATATACTAACCAAAATATGTCTTTTTGGCATATTAATTATTCTTAGCTGATTATTTTTACGGAACTGCAGATAAAATAGCTCTGAAAACTGAGTGCAAGTTACCCATTTGTAAAAGACATTTACACTTATAAAGGAAATCTCTATTTGTAAGGGTGTCCACCTGTCTATACCACAAGAGGATGACTGTAAGTCTCTAGAAACTCTTATCAATGGAGAAGACAAAGACTTGGATCTGTATAACAACCTCACCTTTATTCACTGTGCTTTTTTTAGTAATCTCCCATAATTGGCTACACCTCCCTTCGCAGCCCAACATCTTTTGTCTTTAGATGGTATAAACGAGATGGTGTATAAGGTGATAGCTTAGGGCATTTTAGGTAGTTACTCAGTTTTCCTGGGTATCTCCATGTACACAAGAGGTATACATGTTATTAACCTCCTGTTTGTTTTTCTCCTGTTAATCTGTCTTCTTAGTTGAGAAATTAACCGAGAAGCTAGAGGGGAGAGAGAAAATTATTTTTCCTCCTCTCCACTTCTTTCTAGAGAACAGCTGGTAATCACGTACCTTTTACTATCCCTATGGTTTTGGTTTTTCCATAATGGTATATAGTTGGAATCATTTATTATGTAGCCTTATCAGATTGACTTCTCTCACTTATCAATATGCATTTAACATTCCTCCTAGTCTTTTCATGGCTTGATCGCTCACTTTTTTTTATGGCTGAATGGTATCCCATTATGAATACATACCACAGTTTACCCTTTCAGCTACTGAAAGACATCTTGTTTCCAGTTGTAACTATGGGTAAAGCTGTTATAAACATTCATGTGCAGAATATTGTGTGGCAAAGTTTCCATCTCAATTGAGTAAATACCTTAGGAGGCCTGTTAAGTGGTGGCAAAGTGTAGTATGTGTGGGAGAGGGAGCATTCTATACTCTTATGCTTAAGTGCCAGTCTTATAGTGGACCTGGGTTATGACTTCACAAGAGCTTCTAAGTATTTTTCCTCTCTTATTTGAGGCAGGAAGTCTAGAAGGGGCTGGAATTAGATGATTTCCTCTCCCTTAAGTCAGATAGGGCTTTAGGGAAGTCTTTTACTTTGTAAAAGCTGCTAGAGCCTTTTTTCACCAAACACTTCCTCTAGGTGTACGTCAAAATGATCACCTTTCCCTTCCTCTTGGCCAAGCACATGGGGATTTTTCTCGGATCTTTACCATGAGAACCTCGTGGGGCTCCTGAAGGCAAAACACCCAAAATGGGGGTGGGGATCCCCAGAAGCTTTTAACCCACAAACTGGATCCACATTCAGCCTCCAGCAGTTTAGGAAGTTCCTCTGTAAGTATTCTTCACTGGCGGCAGTGACTTCTGCTTCGGCTAAACTGTTCTATATTCTCTGCATTTAACTTCTCTCCAGTTTCCAGGGTGGCAGTTTATACTGTGACCCCAATTCTCTTATGGATCTAAGAAATGTTGTTGATTTTCAGTTTGTTTAGCTTTCTTCCTGTTGTGAAGGTTGAAGTGATGCCTTACAAGTTCTTTACATGTTCGAGTGGGAATTGGAAATCTTTCAAATGTAGTTTTAATAACAATTTTCCTCCTCTCTGCTCACAAGAAAGAGCATGTGGTGAAGGAAGACACAGATCAATATTGTCTGCAAAATTCATGTTTGGAATATAAGTCTAGTATACTATTAAATAAAACTCCAGAAACTTTTTTCTTTTTTTGAACTAGTGACCAATATGCCTTAATGTTCCCCTCCCCTTGACCAAACTTTTGATAGGCTTTTTTCTGACTCTAGTCCCCTGACCTCCATTTTTTTAAAGAGACTTTGCTTTAGCTCACTGTAAAATTTTCTTCTCTCCCTTAGACATGTATATCATTTTAAAGTCCTCTTGCTAGCTTTACAACTCAGAAATGTTTTTCTTAAGGAGCTGGGACTATCCCTTTGAAACGTAGTCTTCAAGGGCAATAGCACCCTGTCTCCCAGTCTCTGTGAGAGGGTAGGAGCCATACTTGTAGTGCCTTGTTCCAAGTTGTAAAACCACCTTCTTTCCCAAAGAGAAATTTGATTTTTCCTTTGGGTAAAGCCAATTAGCAAACAAAAATGGCCTGTGTTTCCCCTCTCATTCCACTGCTTAAAAGTCTTCCTATCCCTTGGCACAAAAACAGACACATAGACCAATGGAATAGAATAGAAACCCCAGAACTATGGCCAACTCATCTTTGACAAAGCAGGAAAGAATATCCAATGGAAAAAAGACAGCCTCTTTAACAAATGGTGCTGGGAGAACTGGACAGCAACATGCAGAAGGTTGAAACTAGACCACTTTCTCACACCATTCACAAAAATAAACTCAAAATGGATAAAGGACCTGAATGTGAGACAGGAAACCATCAAAACCTTAGAGGAGAAAGCAGGAAAAGACCTCTCTGACCTCAGCCGTAGCAATCTCTTACTCGACACATCCCCAAAGGCAAGGGAATTAAAAGCAAAAGTGAATTGCTGGGACTTTATGAAGATAAAAAGCTTCTGCACAGCAAAGGAAACAACCAACAAAACTAAAAGGCAACCAACGGAATGGGAAAAGATATTTGCAAATGACATAACGGACAAAGGGCTAGTATCCAGAATCTATAAAGAGCTCACCAAACTCCACACCCGAAAAACAAATAACCCAGTGAAGAAATGGGCAGAAAACATGAATAGACACTTCTCTAAAGAAGACATCCGGATGGCCAACAGGCACATGAAAAGATGTTCAACATCCCTCCTCATCAGGGAAATACAAATCAAAACCACACTCAGATACCACCTCACGCCAGTCAGAGTGGCCAAAATGAACAAATCAGGAGACTATAGATGCTGGAGAGGATGTGGAGAAACGGGAACCCTCTTGCACTGTTGGTGGGAATGCAAATTGGTGCAGCCACTCTGGAAAGCAGTGTGGAGGTTCCTCAGAAAATTAAAAATAGACCTACCCTATGACCCAGCAATAGCACTGCTAGGAATTTATCCAAGGGATACAGGAGTACTGATGCATAGGGGCACTTGTACCCCAATGTTCATAGCAGCACTCTCAACAATAGCCAAATTATGGAAAGAGCCTAAATGTCCATCAACTGATGAATGGATAAAGAAATTGTGGTTTATATACACAATGGAATACTATGTGGCAATGAGAAAGAGTGAAATATGGCCTTTTGTAGCAACGTGGATGGAACTGGAGAGTGTGATGCTAAGTGAAATAAGCCATACAGAGAAAGACAGATACCATATGGTTTCACTCTTATGTGGATCCTGAGAAACTTGGCAGGAACCCATGGGGGAGGGGGAGGAAAAAAGAAAAAAAAAAAAAAAAGAGGTTAGAGTGGGAGAGAGCCAAAGCATGGGAGACTGTTAAAAACTGAGAACAAACTGAGGGTTGATGGGGGGTGGGAGGGAGGAGAGGGTGGGTGATGGGTATTGAGGAGGGCACCTTTTGGGATGAGCACTGGGTGTTGTATGGAAACCAATTTGACAATAAATTTCATATAAAAAAAAAAAAACCTAAGAAATCCAGAAAAAAAAAAAAAAGAAAAAAAAGTCTTCCTATCCTTTGTTTCAGCTGAGTCAAGGTCAGACTGAATTCTGATCTCTCTTTGCTATTGCAGTCTTGCATGTATGTATACATGTGTGTGCATGCATGTGCGTATATAAGAGAGTGAGAGGGACCTGAGACAGAGAGGGAGAGAATTATGATCAACTGGCCACAAAAGTAGTATAATTTTAAAATTATAAAAGTATATAATTTCCACAATACTCAGTTTATATAAAAGGGAGTAAGACTATAAGTAGATCATACAGTAAATATAAAAGCACAGTGCAACTATACATATCTTTACAGAATCAAGTTTTCCAGGAGTGATTCAACATCTAAAAATCTAAATGAACATTAAACTATCATTAGTAAATTATGCAATTCCCCCATTCATTTCACTGTCTAATGTAAAAGGCTTGGGTCATTTACTAAATTTGAAACTGCCTCAATTCACTATCTTTATTACATTGAACCATAAGAAATTTCCTTTTATGTAAGAAAAAGATGGTTTAATATTGGCGATTTCATTTGGCTCAATCTAAATACAATGTAATTAAAATAATGGTCTCTCTAAAAGAGTAATTTTGACAATCTCTTCATGATCCCGTGTTTAATATAAAATACAATGATAATTATTATAATAAGTATTCAATTTATTATTAATTGGACTCCAGTTATATTAGTGTCACAATTTTGTAAAAGATAATCACCATAAAAACAATTTCTACTTTTAACCCTCCCCCGAACTATCCTCATAAGTGAACAGAGGAGATCGTCCCAGTCCCAATTAGTATCTAATATTCCAGAGGTAAATAAAACAGATGCATGTTCAGCTGAACACAGCACATAAATATGCATTTCAATCATTTGTCTCTTACCTACTTTTGCAATTGCAAATTATGGTCTTTTTAAATTAGAGTACACACAGAGTTGGGTTACGAGTTAAAGTGATGTTTCCTTTAACAAAGTATGGTGCCAAGTGATCTCATACTACAACAGCTTATTCATTCACTACAGTAATTTATTTACTTCATTAAAATATGTTGGACTAAATAGACATTTCCGCCTCACTTGCCGTATGGAGAGTCTGACTTTAAACTAAATGTCACTGTTGTGTATTCACCCCCTATCTAAAAGAAGAAAGAATGGATGCTGCAAGCTTAGTAAGAAATCACACTTTGTAAAATGACAAGATTCAGCATGATAAGAAATTAAATTTCTATCCTCAACTTCCTTCATGGGAAAAGAAATCTTACATATGTATAAATATCATAATAATAATATGATTTTAAGTAAAATGAATCTCAAAGACAGCATACTAGTAGCCCACTCAAGTACATTAGCTTCCTCTTGGATAGGTCATTAAGCTTGTAAATATGTTTTATACATACATGTGTATAAATTATGTATATATATTCACACACACATATCGTACATACCACAGGGAATAATTATTCAGTGGGGTTTTGACTAATTGGTGACAACAGATTTAATACACAACATTCAATATTTATACATACCTATGTATGAAATATATGTATACATATATTATTTTGTTTGTGCAAGAGTGTACATTTCCCGCTTCCAAATAATCTGGTTATATTACATTTTAGGACAAACTCAATAATATCTCCCCACTTCAAAAATGTTTCAAGTCCACTAATTATGCAAATATATGAGGGATCCAAAATATTCTGACTGGGGATGGCAGGCTTTGTGGCTATTAGCATAATAAAGTCAATTTTATTGGAAATGAAGAATTAAAACATGTTAAAAGAGCCAAAGTAATTAGATCCTTTTATACTTTCATAGATCTAGATTTATGTTATATTAATGTACAAAGGCTAAAAAATGCTTTATGTGCGCAACTAGAAAGATAATTTAACTTAAATTCCTAGTGTTAGTAATGAAGCGTATTCCAGATTATTTTCCAAACCATGAAATTTGTCTCCAGTCAAGGGAGGTTTGTGGGGGAAACACTGAAAGCATCTTATGGAACTATCACTGCAGATATATTTATTTTCACCTGAAAATATCTCAGATTGTCTAATGTAACCTTTTTGAGTGAGTGAATTCAGTGAGGGTACATATAGAAAACAACTACATATATTGGTACAACCACATTTCACCAAGTAGCTCTCTGTATTTTTCCATGGTCATATGCTGCCTAGTCTCAGTGGCCCTCCTTTAGGTCACGTTGGGCCATTCATCAGTCCTGCAGGACCGTCTGAACAGTCCAGCTTTCAAGACTCTGAAACATTTTCCGCCGAACTCCTTCAACCTCCTCAGCTCTTGCCTGCCACCACCCAATGACACAGGCTGCAACCTCTCACTGCTGCAGTTACTCTGTTCCAATAGACCACCTCATTTGGGTCTCCATCAGGATAACCGACACCCAGCTCCTTTTCTGGATCACACATTGCCTACCAGAGGCTCATGTTTTCTTGACATAATAATTGCTGGTGATACAAACTTCTCTAATATTTCTTTCTTCACTCCAGCCATCACCGGAAGTTCCAGCTGGCCATTACCCTCAAAATTCACCCCTTTTTTTTGTTTTGTCTTTTTACATAGGACATCCAATTTCAGAGAACAGATGGTGACTTCTCCAAAGAATTCACTCACTAAGGCCTGCTCTCTTGAGCGCTCTCTCTCTCTCTCTCTCTCTCTCTCTGTTACACTGAAGTGCTTATAAAATTTTCAGTTGCTCATTTCAGCAAAGATCTAGCCAGGCAATAAGACACTAGTTTTCTCTTTGCAAAATACCTTCTCCTCCTAACCAACTTTGTTTAAAGTGGGGCAGAAATATCTTCTGGAGAAAAGACCATGGATATGTCTACACATCACAGATTCTAGACTTGTCCTTTTCTATTTTCTTTTCTTATATAGACTGTTAGTGAATAATCAGGAAGATAGCATCAGGACCTTTTTGTTTGTTTGTTTGTTTGTTTCATACATCTTTCCTGAATGGGTCTGGCACTTCTTTTTAGAAAATGGAGATATTTCTCTCACATCATTCCAAGATAACAAAGACAAAATTTAATACCACCAACCTGTCACACAGGTTTTTGTTGTTAATATTTTGGTTGCTTAGTTTTGCTTTTTCTACCCATCAGACATTTTGAATATATTCTTAGGTTGATTTTTAATGAAACCAAAATGTGTTAAAACACTTGATTGATAAAGATTGTGTCCTAATTTCTAAAATGCACTCGGCAGAGAAATAATATGTTTTTGAAACTTGAGACAGCATAATCTTTTTTAAGCTACTCATTCAAAATCTGAAAGATTAAGCATTTATCGTTTAAATGTTGTTCTAATTGGTATTTCCAAGACTCTGCCCAAAGGAATCTATCAAGTAGATCACTTTTTTTTTTTTTGAATGGAATCTCTGGTAAGTGTAGTTCATAACTATTAGGTCATAAGGCATAGCTACACATTTAAGCATTTACATTTACCTTCTTATGTCCTAAATAACATAGGACTTTACTCATATGTGGAATCCATTAAGCAGATCACATTATTTTCTTTGAATGGAATTTCTGGTAAATGTAGTACTATCAGGTCATAAGGTATAGCTACACATATAAGCATTTAAATTTATCTCCTTAAGACAAATACCATTTTACTGGTATGTGGAATTAAAAACAAATGAATAACAAAAAGCAGAATCAGATCTAAATACAGAACAAACCGATGGATGTCAGAGGGAAGGAGAGTATGGGGATGGGCAAAATGGGTGAAGGTGAATAGGAAGTACAGGCTTCCTGTTATGGAATGTGTAAGTCACAGAGATGAATGGAACAGCACAAGAAATATAGTCAATGATACAGTAATAGTGTTAAATGGTGACACGTGGTAGCTATACTTGTGGTGGGTATAACATAACGTATAAACTTGTCAAATCACTATGCTGTACACCTAAAACTAATGTAACATTTGTGTCAACTACACTCAATAAGTAAATAAACTTTCTTAAAAGTCATATTTACATCTAATAAAGTAAAAAAAAAAAAATTAAGTCACAGTAGAATGTTATGCTTCATCATTTTTCCCCACATATTGAGTTATTTTTGAAGAAAATATATATTGGAATACTTGTTTTTTTGGTTTTGGTTTTTGCTTTGTTTTTTTAATCATTTGGAAGAGGCTTACATTCCTATGTCCTAGTCTGTTCAGGCTACTATACAAAAGACTGGGTGGCTTATAAGCAACATTTATTTGTCACAGTTCTGAAGGTGGGAAGTCCAAGACCAAGATATCAACAAATTCAGTGTCTGGGGAGAACCTGCTTCCTGATCATGGCCATCTTTTACACTACGTCCTAACAGGTACAAAGAGTGAAGGATCTCTCTAGAGTCTCTTTTGTAAGAGCACTAATCCCATTCATAGGGATTCCACTCTCATGATCCACCTATTAAGGGCCCCCACCTTCTAATACTATCACCTTGATGGTTAGGATATTTTTTTTTTTTAGATCCAAGTTAGTTAATACATAGTGTAATAATAATTTCAGGAATAGAATTTAGTGATTCCTCACTTACATATAACATCCAGTGCTCATCCCAACAAGTGTCCTCCTTAATGCCCATCACCCCTTTATAGCCCTCACCCCCCCCCCCCGACCCAACACCCTGCCCGCAACCCTCAGTTTGTTCTCTGTATTTAAGAATCTCTTATGGGGCGCCTGGGTGGCTCAGTCGGTTAAGCAACCGACTTCGGCTCAGGTCATGATCTCGCAGTCCGTGAGTTTGAGCCCCGTGTCAGGCTCTGTGCTGACAGTTCAGAGCCTGGAGCCTGTTTCAGATTCTGTGTCTCCCTCTCTCTATGACCCTCCCCTGTTCATGCTTGATCTCTCTCTGTCTCAAAAATAAATAAATGTTAAAAAAAAATCTCTTATGGTTGGTCTCCCTGTCTGTTTATATATTATTTTTGCTTCCCTTCCCTTATGTTCATGTTTTGTGTCTTAAATTCCACATATGAGTGAAATTATATGATATTTGTCTTTCTCTGACTGACATACTTAACATGAAATATGTGAGAACACAAACAATTCGGTCCATAGTCGCATTGTTGCTTCACCCCTCTGGTTTACCCTGGGTTTCTTAGTATTCTCTTGGAAACAAAAATTTAAAATGAAATATTTGACATGAATGTATTCGTCAAGGTTTATAATTTGTATGAATGAATATATAATATTTATGCAATAGGTGGTATTTGTGTGTAAGTGAAAAAAAATCATGTGCAGAGGGATTATGTTGTGTATACTGGCTGAAAATGTTTGAATATTGTGCATTATTACACTTCTTGATACTGATTGCCAGGGACATTTATGACTCCAGTGCACAAAACACACTCTTGTAAAGTGTTTCTTTTTATAGGCCTCTTCAAGATCACATTATATATGATAAAAGTTCCTTGGGGAGCCTGGGTGGTGGCTCAGTCGGTTGAGCCTCCAACTTCGGCTCGGGTCATGATCTCACGGTTTGTGAGTTTGAGCCCTGTGTCGGGCTCTGTGCTGACAGCTCGAAGCCTGGAGCCTACTTCGGATCCTGTGTCTCCCTCTCTCTCTGACTCTCCCCCACTCACACTCTTTTCTCTCTCTCTCTCTCTCTCTCTCTGTGTCAAAAATAAATAAACATTTTTTTAAATGTTTATTTTTGACACAGAGAGGGAGACATATATATATATAGACATATATATATATATACACACTATACTATATAAATATATATATACTATATAAATATATATATATACTATATATAAATATATATAAATATATATACTATATAAATATATATATACAATATAAATAATATATTATAAATAAATATATAGTATATATATACCATTAGGAAAAAAAGTTTTAATTGAAATACAAATTTAATAAAAAAAATAACTACAAACAGCATATTTTTATTAGAATATAGTTATACACTATTAATCAATATTCATTTATTAATAATTTTCAGGCTGACCATTTCTAATTTGCATTTGAAAATAGTCTCACAAGGCATACAATTTTCCCTCTATGAAAAATGCTAGTTTAAATAATTTGAGTATTGTTGATTTATATCATTGGATATACAACACAATGGATCATTTGCCATGTACTTAATCATTTATTATAAGAGTTGACCAAATTTTAGTTAGCAGTTAACACTTTAGCAAAAGTTGAATTTTTTAATGGTACATTAC
Organism: Leopardus geoffroyi; assembly: GCF_018350155.1. Lineage (NCBI taxonomy): Eukaryota > Metazoa > Chordata > Mammalia > Carnivora > Felidae > Leopardus > Leopardus geoffroyi. Next base: position 87,006,832 of record NC_059341.1, on the reverse strand, counting down.
TTTCAAAACCAACAATAAAAAAACGATAACGAAAGAAACACAAGTCTCTAACAGAAAATAAATGTCATTTCTGGGATTATTTCATTATTGCTTAGTGATTATAGATAATGGTTAGTAAATGAATACACAAATATTTACTCTATGGCACTACTTTTATTCGTATATCCAATGATAGTACAGTTTTACTATAGTCTCTCATTATATTTCCTACACTCTAATAAAAACCACTAATTGCATCATTCTGCAGCAAAGTGAACAGGAAGAGCAGAAACTTGAGGATGATGTTATGCTCTAGAAAGAGAAACTAACCTTGACAATACACAGGGTTAGGGTAAAATTCAAGACTAAATCAGAAGGCTAACTAACGATAATCCAGGTTCATGGGATAAGAAAAGAGAAAGGGTCTATATGAATATGAATAATGTGTCAGAAATAAGTTTGGGGCACTGGGCTGGCTCAGTTGGAAGAGAATGCAACTCTTGATCTTGGGGTCATGAGTTCAAGTCCCATGTGGGGTATAGAGATTAAATAAATTTTTAAAATCTTAAAAAAAAAAGGAAATAAGTTAGACATGCAAGAGTCACATGTACATAAAACTATAGAAAAGAGGAAGCTGAGATACTTGAAGTTCAATATCAAAGCAATATTCAGTACTACTCAAGTAAATAATCGATTTAATGCATTACAATTAATAAAGACTGCATGTGTGTGTATGAAAGAAAATAAGAAATGATTATGACATAGAATGTAAGGAAGGATTAGAGATAAGACTTAAGTATTAATTAAAGCATATATGTTGAAGACGTTGAGGACCAAGCTAAGGAATGGTAAGCATTGAGAAGCTTTTGAAAGTCTGAAGTTTGAAGAGAGTTTGAAGAGAGTTACTAAATTGGAAGGGAACACTGTCCGTAATGTGGAATCTGTTACAAAAGTAACTAGATTGCATACATATTCAAAGCATTCTGCCCATATTGTCCATAAGGTCCAAAAGTACTTAGGCTAAATCCTTGTTTTCTCACTTACTAGCTGTGTAATCTTGTACCAGACAATTAATTTCTCTGTGCCTCAGATTCCTCTTCTGTAAAACAGGGATAATAATCATACCTACTTCATAATACTATAGAAATTCAACCAAATAATCTATTGTTTGTAAAGCTCTTAAAACAGGGTCTCCAGCACAGTAAGTGCTAACTACTTTTGGATACATTAATCATAAAAGTGACTAAAACAAGCAAAGAAAATTGTATTAGCTCTTGGAAAATGGTCAACAGTTACCAACAAAGCACTGATTGAAATCTTTCACTTAAGAGATGGTGATGGCTGGAGTGTTAAAGCCTCTCATGCAATACCTCTGGTCACTCCTGAATCAAATGACTATTCATTAGGGGTTTCTGCTGTCCAAATTTATTTTATTCAAAACACAGTCTCTCATCTCCAATTTTGGGTTTGGTACAGTTATTCAAATATCAGTAACCTCTGATGGATTATGGATCTATCCAGATTTCTGGCAATTCACCTAATACTAGTCAAAACTTCTGACCATTGATGGGAGAGACTCAATGATAAATCAGTTGTCCTAACATGATACAGAGATGAGGCTAAGTAGACGGAGATGCCATAGTAGACACTAAGATAAAATTCCCAGACTTCAGTGATAACGTATCACTCACTCACACACACACACATTCCATATTATTGTTGCTATTGTTTGCTCAAACACAAGAAAATATGTCACCTATATCTTTACATTACATGCTAAATATTTAAATGTTTTACATATTTATAAACTACAATGCCAATTCCTAGCATAAAGACAGAAAAATAGACTGATGAACAGAGAGTAGAGCCTCAAAATAAATCTACACATATATGGTCAACTGATAGTCAACAAGAGTGTCTGAATGCACAGTGGGAAAAGAATAATCTCTTCAACAACTGGTGCTGGGAATGTTGGATATCCACATGTAGACGAATGAAGTTGGACCCTTATCTTCTGCCACACACAAAAGTCAACTCAAAATGGATTAAAAATTTAAATGTGAGACCTGAAACCATAAAACTCCTAGAAGGAAACAAAGAGGAAAATCTCCTGGAGATTGGTCTTGGAAATGATTTCATGAATATCACAGGCAACAAAAACAAAAATAGACAAGTGGGTCTATATAACACTAAAAAGGAAACAAATCAACAGAGCATAAAGGAATGGGAGAAAAATGTGCAAACCATGCATCTGATTACAGATTAATATCCAAAATATGTAAGAAACTGCTACAGCCCAATAGCAAAAATAACTAATAGACCAATTAAAACATGGGCTAAGGCTTGAGCAGAAATTTTTCTAAAGAAGAAACACAAATGGCTAACAGGTATATGAACAGGATGCTCAACATCCCTAATTATCAGGAAATGTAAATCAAAACCACAATGACATTATCACTTCACACCTCTTATTATCAAAAAACAAAGGACAACAGTGTTAGCAAGGTTGTAGAGAAATTGGAATTTTTGTACAGTGGAAGTGGGGATGCAAAATGGTACAGCTACTATGGAAACCTATCCAAAGGTTCTTCAAAAAATTAAAAACAAAATTACCATATAATCAATCAATACCACTTCTGGGTATTTATCCAAAGGACCTGAAATCACAATCTCAAAGAGATATTAACACTCCTATGTTCAGTGCAACTATTCATAATAGCCAAAATGTAGAAACCACCCAAATGTCCATTGATGAAGGAATGGATTTTTTAAAAATACAATATTCATTCAGTGAACTATTACTCAGTCATAAAAAAAAGGGGGGGGGGAGGAAATCCTGCAATATGTAACAACATGGACGAACCGGGAAACCATTATGCTAAGGGAAATAAGCCGGTCACAGAAAGACAAATACTACATGTTCCCTCTTATATAAGGTATCTAAAATAGTCAAACTCATTGAAACAAAGAATAGAATTGAGGTTGCCAGAGGCTCGGAGAGGCGGAAATCAAGAATTGCTAATCAAGGAGCGTACAATTCCAGCTATTCGATGAGATGCTTAAGTTCTAGGGATGTGCTGTACCACACTGTGCCTATAGATGACAATATTGTATTACACACTTAAAAATCCGTTAATAGGGTAGAGGTCTTGTTCTTACCAGGATATATTTTTGGAAAAACTACCATTACCACACATAAATTTCCCATGAATTCTCTAATAGTACCTACTATTCAATCCATATTCAAATTGCTTCAATTTCCTCAAAATGTCATTTGTGGCTATTTTCTTTCCAGGATCCAGTGACTAAACCTGGACTGTCTTTTGTTTAATCTCCTTTAACTCAGAAGAGTCCCCTGACACTTTGGTCTTTCGTGGAACTGACATTGTTCAGTTTTCTTACGGGTTATTGACAACCCCAATTTGTCTGATCATTTTCATGATTAGAGTCAATTTAAAACTGTTCTGAACAATACTACATAGGTGATATTACTTACTTCTCATTGGATCATATTGACAAATATCTAATATCAGTTTGACCCAGTTAAGGTGGTGCCTACCTACTGCAAAATGTTATTTCTTTAAAAAAAATATTTTTTTTTCTCCAAGTATACATGCATTAGAAACTAGAGGGCTGTTTGTAACTGAGACTCTCTCCTCAATTTGTCTCATAAACAGGTATTTTCACCTAAATATGGCTTTTTTTTTTTTTGCATCCTTGGTTCAGAATTCTTTCCCAAACTAATTTGTGATAACATGTATGGTCTAAGGAAGTTCACAATACCAACCTATGAATAATCCTAATTGATCCCAATAAGGGAGTGTCAGCTTTATTCCTCAGAGAACAAAGTTCTGCTTTGGAGAAGTACACTTTACTATCAGTTTTATCTGTAGGTAACTTGATCTTAATCACTCCATTTTGTGGTTAACTTAATTTAGTAGTTCCCCCTCATATATTTTGATTTAGGGTCACAGATACCTGCTATTTTTTTTTTTTTTTAATTTGTACCTATTCTCTTCACTTTGTCGGGGGTGGGGGGGGGTGTGAGGTTCTAAAAGGAGCAGAAATAACTCTAATTTAAAATAAGAAATGCCTGGACCTGGCTCCTTCTGTAACTGACATTGTCTCTCCCTACATATTTAGAACCCATTTAACTGTACCCTCAAGGCACTGCTTACAATATGTTTGCTCTTTATGAGCCCCCTCTAGAGTCTCACATGGCTCTCTGCCTGACAGCAAAAAGTCACTTCTGCCCAGAAACTTTTGCTGTCATTCTAGTCTCTATATAGTGATAGCTTGTATCCATTGTGTACCTGTTTCAGGAACCATCCTAAGCACTATACATGTATCATTTAATCCTCCTACCACCACAGGCCATTTTAATTATCTTCATCTATATATGATCAACTTACAATACAGAGAGCTTTGTTCCAAACCCATGTCACAATTGAGAATTCAAATCAAGACTTTGTTTATTAAGCATCTTCCTTTAATCTCTATGCTCTGGTGCCTCATGATATACAACCAGGCTCTATCGGAACTTGAATAAGCAACTCTCTCTTAAATCAAAGCAGAATATGCTTCTCTGAACATAATGATTTAAGCAGAACTGAACTTCTCCCAACCGGTTGCTGAAAACAAAAGCAAAACCACTAATCTCCCTGCCTCTAAATGACTTTTTTCTTTTTTAAAGATTTAACAACAACAAAACAAATAACAGCACACCACAAAAATTCTTTATTAGTTTAGCTAAGCTGCTGGTTAGAACTTGTTCACAGTTGGCCATTTGACTGCATTGGCTAACTCAAGCAATTATGTTTCTATCACTGCTACAGGAATATCTTGTACTTGCACCTGACGTCTGGAACTCTGAACTCCTAAGTACCCAAGCAGAGAAGAAAGTATCACTCTTATGCTTCTAGGATAATACAGAATTTAGCTGCATTTCTAGAACTACCACAGAACACTTGATTCTTCTTTCATCTTCTATTTTTTTCCCTCCCTTGCAAGGAAAAAAATATTAATCAAAAAAAATCTGGTGAACTGAGAACAGTTATTCAAAATTGTCATTGCTCCTCACATATTTGGTGATCTAGCAAATTTTTGCACTAACTCTACTAATCACTGACAAATAGGACGAGTGTTCAGATATGTATATGTATGTGTATATGTATATATGAATGCATATATATATCTATGTATGCATACACATAGATACAACATTTTGCAGTGGGCAATATTTTTTGCCTGAAACTCTTATGTGATGTTGGTATTACTAAATTGACTTTATTATATTTACAGTGCATGAATTATGTTTTCCTATCCTTTTACTTTTAACATTTCTGTTTTCTTTTTTTATAAAATTTTTTTTTCAACGTTTATATTTATTTTTGGGACAGAGAGAGACAGAGCATGAACGGGGAAGGGGCAGAGAGAGAGGGAGACACAGAATCGGAAACAGGCTCCAGGCTCCGAGCCATCAGCCCAGAGCCCGACGCGGGGCTCGAACTCACGGACCGCGAGATCGTGACCTGGCTGAAGTCGGACGCTTAACCGACTGCGCCACCCAGGAACCCCTAACATTTCTGTTTTCTAATATTGAAGTTAGATCAGGAGGGAAGGACGCTCCTGGAAAAAATCTGACTTTTCTCCTTTTCATGTGTTCCTAATTCTCAACCTCTTCCATGTAATATTCACCTAATGGTAAATAATGTGTAAATACCATATATAATTTATTTAATAATATATTTTAGAAGAAAACAAAGAAATATTATTTTCTTTATAACAATAAGAATTTACCCATATCCTATATCATCGCTCAAACTCTGCTTCATAATGTTGTCAAAAGAAATTTAAGCACCTTTTCAAATAATTCAAAGCTTAAGTAATACACTGTGTCACTTAACAAATTTAAAATAGATTAAAATATTTTTTAAGTCATGTTTGAGAAGGATTGCCAAAGATGGATTGAGGACAAAAATGTATGATTGAAGTAATATAAATTCAACGGTTTGATAGAGATGTAATATAATTGAGCAATTCAGACAATATAAAACCTTTTAAGATGGAATGTCTATAATTTAGATGACTTGAATATGAATGAAGTTGATAAGCACAACCTTTTACTAATATCTTCTTTGATGCTAAGAAGAGAACGCTTTGCAGAGGTATGTACTAATTGACCTCACTACCTACAATATGATAATGCATTTTATTTGAAAATACAAAAATGTATTTTATTTGAAAAGCTGAAACACAACGAGTTGTTTACTTTGTGAAAAAGAGTATGAAAATTGTTCCCTTCAACCTTTTTTATCAATAAAGTAAAACACCTTTTTGTCATCTCATTATCTCCAAATGACTTGACATTTAGCAGCTTAAAATGCAATTGGCACTAAATATTAAGCATTCATGAAAGCAAATTCAGAGCAAATATTTATATTTCATACTTTCAAGAAAAAAATGTTAATAGCACTGAACCAGTGATTTCAATTACCAAAAGGAATACAGGATTGTCAGATATGGAATGTCAATCCATATCCAAGAAATGACTCTGGATGAGAATGTAAAACCTTTACAGAATGTATGGATTCTCATCCAGAGTCATTCTCATTGTTTACATTCTCATCCAGAGTCATTTCTTCTACCTGCTCTGGGACCAGAAGAGTTAGCTCTCCACAGGAGAATTCTGACTGTATCTGACTCTTTGTTACTCAACCTCACACATGTGGGGAAAGAGACACAAATGTAAACCAAAGAAATACCACTTTGTTTCAAATTAGCTTTAAAAATATTTTTGTTGTTTTTGATTTTATAATATACTGGTTACGATTTTGAATTTGATAGCCTACTAGACCTGAATGAGAATCTTAGCTCAGCCACAAGTAAGTTTAGTGAAGTTGGGGATCTTATATAAAATCAATGATTCTCTGTTTTCTCATAGGTAAATGGGAAAGATAACAGCTACTTTATGAATTGCTCTACTGTGATTGGTTACTTTTAAGTGTCAATATGGTTAATTCTAGTCCCGTAAATTTCATCAAACAACAATGTAGGGGTTGCTGTGGAGGTATTTTGCAGATATGGTTAACATTTACAATCAGTTGACTTTAAATAAAGCAGTCTACCTTTAATAATGTTGGTGGGCCTCATTCAGTCAAAAGGCCAAAGCTGGGCTTTACCAGTGAAGAAATTCTGCTTCAAGGCTGCAATAGAAAATCCTGCAAGAGTTTCCACCCTGCCATCCTCTCTGCAGATTTTGTATTTGCCAGACCTCACAATCGGGTAAGTAGGTAAGTCCTTTCAATAAATTCCTCAATATACATATTCCCCCAATGGGCAGGATATATTCCTCCATTTATTTGGGTTTTCTCTTCACAGTATGTTACAGTTTGCTCCGTAGAGCAATAATCTGTACGGAATCTATTCCTAAATATTTGTTATTTTGAGTAATTGTAACAATTGTTCATATGTTAGTTTGTTGTTTCTGATCAGTTTTTTACTATTATTATTATTATTATTATTATTTTAGACTTGCATCTACCAAACTTATGAAATCTTTTATTTAATCCTATATTCATTTAAATATTTCTAGATAAAAATAATAAATTCTGGTAACAATGAAAGTTTTACTTCCTATCTAGTCTTTGTATTTTTGTTAACTTATCTTTATTATTGTGCTGGCTACTATCTTCAGTACAATAATAAAACTGACTTTGAGCCTCATGCCTTTTTTATGATCGAAAAGAGAAATCATTTTTTTTAATATTTATTTTTGAGAGAGCCCAAGTGGAGGAGGGCCAGAGAGAGGGGGACAGAGGATCAGAATGAGGCTCTGCACTGACAGACTGACAGCAGCAAGCCTGATATCGGGCTCAAACTCCTCAACTATGAGCTCATGACCTGAACTAAAGTTGGACGCTTAACCGACTAAGCCACCCAAGAGTCCCAACAAGGAGAAACCTTTCAACGTTTCACAATCTAGTAGGAGTTTTTGTTTTTGTTTTTTTTCAAGTTGTTTTTTATTTATTTTTGAGAGAGAGAGAGAGAGAGAGAGAGAAAGAGGGGGAAGTGCAGAGAGAAAGGACAACAGAGGATGAGAAGCGGGTTCTGCACCAACAGCAGAGAGCCTGAAGTGGGGCTCAAACTCACAAACCATGAGATCATGATCTGAGCCAAAGGCGCACACCTAAGCGATTGAGCCACCCAGGTGCCCCTCTAGTAGGAGTTTTAATGTAGTATTTGTTATATAAAATTTCACACCTTAATGTAATTTTCTTGTATTTTTAATTTGCTGAGAAATTTTAACAAAAATTGAGTTTGTATTTTAACTGTCCTTTTTCTTCCATTATTGAAATAATTATGTAAATTTTCTCATTCTGCTAATCTGGTGAATTACAGTAATTGGTGTCTAAACGTAAAAACAATATTGCATTCCTAGAATAAAACCAATCTTGAGTGCAATTTGTAATGCACTTGAGTGCAGTCTTTAATTTGGTTTGTTAATATTTTGTTTACAATTTGTAATTCTATGTCCATCAGTTAACCTGGGTTTCTCTTTCTTAATATGCTTGTCTTTTCATTGTCAAAATAAGGCTGGCTTCATAGAACTTTCCCTTAAAAAAAAATACGGAAAGGTTTATGTGAGATTGGACTTGATTTTTCCTTATGTGCTTAGTATAATTCATTAATGAAGCTTTCGGGGCCTAAATCTTACTTGGTGGGAATGAAAAATATATATTATAAATTCAATTCCTTTATTATTTATAGAACTACACAGATTTTGTAGTTCTTTAAGATTATATAAACTGTAATTTCTTCAAATTTATCTATTTAAAACAGCACATAGCTGCATTTTTATTTTAAAAAACATTTTTTAATGTTTATTTGTTTTGAGAGAGAGAGAGAGTACATGTGAGCAGGGGAGGGGCAGAGAAAGAGAAAGAAAGAGAAAATGGTGGGGGGCAGCAGAGGGGGCAGGGAGAGAGGATCTAAAGCAAGCTCTGTGCTGACAGTAGAGAGCCCGATGTGGATCCTGAACTCACGAATTGTGAGATCATGACCTGAGCCAAAGTCGGATGCTTAACCAACTCAGCCACCCAGGTGCCCCCAAAAATATCTATTTAATCTGCAATTCCATAAATTTATTAATATCCTTTCTTATAATAATACATAATGATGTTCCTTGTCCATTTTTGGTATTAGTTTTCTCTTATTTTCTTGACAAAATTTGTTAGATTTATCAGTTTTACTAGAGCTTCCCCACCCCCTGCCAAATTCTTAGGATTTGATCTTTATTCTTGTTATTGTATTTTCTTTCTCATGAATTTCTATTTCTTCTCTTACCTCTGTCTGCTTTTTTGGGTTGAATTTGCTTTTCCTCTCTATTCTCTAGATACAGCCTGTCTCTTTTGAGTCCTTTTCCCTCCTTCCTCTTTCTCTGTCTTCCTGTTCATTATTATCTCTTTGGTTGTAAGTAACAGACTATTCAACCCATCCATTAAGTTTTTAAATTTGGTTATTATACGTTTCAGCTGTGAAGTTCCTAGTTTTCTGCCACATGTTTAACTTTTTTAATATTTCTAAAATACTAAATATGGGTATTTTATATATGAGTCTAATGACTCCATTATTTAAAGCTTCTATGAATCTATTTCTATTTTCTGTAGTTTTCTTTGGTTTTGATCATGTTCTTTCCTACTGGCTGGTTAGTTTTTTATGGAGCACAGAATATCCATCAAAATTGTAGAAGTACCTTGACGCGCAATACATTATATTAATCTCCGAGGAACTTATCTTTGCTTTTGCCCTGTACTAAGGGGCACATTTAGTCTGCAATCACTTAATCCAATTTCAGGAATTGATATTATTTGGGCAAATGGCTTCACTGGGGTGCCCTCTTGTGTTCCTAACACCAATTTCTGCTGCCATGGCCCAACAAAGTTAAAACTTCAGCTCGGCTTCTTAGCCTACTCATTTTCCTTAAAAATTTTGACAAAAAAAAAAAAAAAAAAAAAAAAAAACAGGGCAAAGGGGCATGAATTGCTAATCTCATCTCACTGGACTTCTATCCTGTCCAGATTTGGCCTATAACCCTCCACTCTCTTGTTAAGTATCTGGTGCCTTCAAGCATATGTGTCATATACTTTTTCTAGTGAATGGTTGACTCTCATTATTGGTCTACCATAATCCAGACTGTGTATCACCTTTGACTCCCCAAAGAGATCTTTAACTACTTGAGAACAGGATTAAAATCATTTCTGGATAAAGGTAGGCACAAAATTTCGCATTCCATTTAACTGAATAGTTGATCACTCTCTTCTTTTTGAAACATGTTCTTCACATGGCTATCAATTTGCTTTCTTCCCTGATTATCTGCCTACTGCAATGCCTTTTCCTTTGCCTCCTTTGATAGATTCTCTTTATTTCCTTAACATTTCCTTAACATTGCAATTCCCCAGGGCTCTGCCTCTTAACTTCTTCTCTTTTACCTTTATAACCTCTTATTTGATGAGCTCCATCAGTCACATGTCCTTATCTATGTGCTATCTTTATGTCTATTTTTGCACATTTCAAATTTATACCTCTAGTCAGACTCCCCTCTGAGTTCTGAGCAGATTAATCTGTCCAATTACCCACTAGATATTTCCAAACTTATTCAATTTCCTACCTGACAGAAACTCAACATGCCTTGAACACAACTATTCTTCTTCATCTTTTAACCTGCTTTTTGTACAACTTTTCCCTTCTCAGTTAACAAAAACCCTGTCAAGCAAAAACCTTAGCAACATGCTCAACTCCAGTCTCTTACAGCTTACATGTGCTGTTTCTATACATCCTTTTGCCTTTGTTTTAGAAAAATAAAACATCCAGTCCCTTCTCACCATATCCACTGCTATTTGCCTGTTGCAAGCCACCATTATTCCTGATCTGGATTAATGAAGGTCTCAGTACTCAGCACAATAGCCAGAGTAATCATCTCAAAACATAAATCAGATCATATAACTTCTTAAAACACTCCAAGGACTTCCTCTGGCACTTAGGGTCAATGTGAAAATCCTTTCGATAATATACCTCCCCAATCTTTTCACATGCTATTTCTCTTCTTTTTCAAAAGTCCCAGCTTCTTTTAGTTCATCAAACATTTAAATGGTTGCTAATTAAAAAACAGTGGGGCGCCTGGGTGGCGCAGTCGGTTAAGCGTCCGACTTCAGCCAGGTCACGATCTCGCGGTCCGTGAGTTCGAGCCCCGCGTCAGGCTCTGTGCTCACAGCTCAGAGCCTGGAGCCTGTTTCCGATTCTGTGTCTCCCTCTCTCTCTGCCCCTCCCCCATTCATTCTCTGTCTCTCTCTGTCTCAAAAATAAATAAACGTTAAAAAAAATTTTAAAAAACAGTAATGAATGAAATTCATCAGGATTAGATAAAATGATGCCTATCTAAATATGATACGATTCCAAGCATGCAATGAATAATCAATTGTTTTATCATTGTTGTTTACCTATTTTTAATTATATTTTTAAAAAGCATATTTAGGGCATGTAAGCACATACTATTTTAAGAATTTACGTCTCCATATCCTTGAATCTGCCTTCCTAAGTGCCTTATCTTGAGTGACTCTACACAATATTGATTAACTTTCTAAAACTGTATGTACTACATTAGCAAAGAAAATACTTCCTTTAATTTATAGACTAAATACTCAAAATTGTTAGGCTCTTCACTGTGTCTATTTTGGCCTCTTTGTCCCTATTAAAAACTAGTAGAGAGATTTTTATTATAGAATTTGTGATTCCTACTTAACCACCATTTTGTAACCATCTGTAAATATTAAGAGACAGTTATTCATTGATTTGTCCTTATACAAAGTCCATTACTTGACCATGTTTTGACCCTTAAAGAGGTTTTCTCCAAAGATGAACACTAGGTGCCCATTATGATTAAGTCAGCAATGTAACAAATTACTACCTCTGTGAACTTTTAGTCATTGACAATGGCCTTCCAGATTTTACTGCCCTTACAAGAATTTTACAAGAGTATTTGGACATGAGTGTTACAAAAGAAACCATTGAAGAGGTTTCAGGTTACATTTTGTCAAATGTTTGGTTGCTCTGTCATTGATAATATAAACACAACAGTAGATAAAGTACTTTTTAATCAGAGTGATCCTCAATGGTACCTCACAAGAACTAGTTCAATCTGCTTTTTATAACTTATTAGAATGTTTTACTATACACATCACTTGAAAAGCATATTACTAAAATATTCTTTATTCCTTGACTAATTTATGCAAAACCACAAAGGGGAAAAGATGTAGCACATATTTCATCATGTAGATTCTGAGAAAATCCAAAGGCAGCCACCACATATATTCTGAAGTAGTCACATATCAATGAGAATTTTAGTTAAATGATAGTCATGTGATATCAGTTTCATAGAAAAAATATTAAGGACCACTTCTAAAATAAATTAACAACCAGAATAGATATGAATCTTTAAAAAAAAACAATGTTCATTTCCTTGTTTTGGGTCCCTATATCACAAACAGGATGAATCAGAATTGGTATCTATTGTAATTTTGGGAACTTTCACAGCTTTTCCCAGTTCTGAGCCTTTAACAAGACAATATTGAGTTATTTTGTATTTTCCATAACCTCTCAGAATATATGGATATGGATGCTATTATCTGTACTGCTTCCGGTTTTTTGACATAAAAATGATCATGTTCTTGAAGATTGGGTTGAAAACTGAACCTGACCGTATTTGTGTTTTTCTTAAAATCGGCATATTCCACAGAAGGAGATATGGAAAAATGGTGGTCTACCATTTTTTACGTATTTAAATATTTCTTGTCCATTCATTAGATATTGTATCCACTCATTTAACCAACCTTTTTAAGGAACTACTAGATCCTATAGACTCCGGGGTAAATCACATTGTTCTAGTCTCGAATGCCCCCTGCAGTCTAATGGAAAAACTGTCCCTACTGCTATTCTGCTACTACTACCACAAACTATTCCTCGCACAACACTTAGTTATGTTCCAGACACGGTTCCCAATTCTTCACGTGTATAATTCTGTAGGTTATATCTCATGGAATTTGTTTGTAACAATTGTTCTAGTTAAGGTGACTTCCCTACAACAGGTAAAATACAATAAAGCATGTTAATTGCTATTCAGGAGTAATTGCTGTTTTTCAATGGTTTCCAATGTATAGGAATTACAACACATTGATAAAATGGATTATCCTACATAAAAATGCCCTATTGCATATATTTTAGGAATCATTTGGTAATGGAAAACTGAAAAACAAAATATTAGTATTTTAAAATAATTCTTACCCTAAACAAGAATGTAAAAAAAAAAAAAGCTACTTAATTCCGAGGGAAATAATATAAGAAGAAAGAATAAATTATTTTTATAGTTCTTTTTCTATTTATTTACCTCCAGTAAAGCTAAGCAGCCACCCTTTCCCTCTACCCACTTCAACTAACACATACCTAATTGTCTTAATTGTGTTTTGATTCATGCAAATCTTATGGAATAGTTACTATTATTTCAAAAATTACAAATGAAGAAAATAAAGTTTTCAGAAGTTGTGTGTTTCATATAATGTTACTGAGTGAGTAAGTAGTTGAATAAGAACATATATTTAGAAAGTCTAGCTCAAGATCCTGTGTGCTTAACATTACACTATCTTGGGGCATGTTAGTGACTCAGTTGGTTAAGCGGCCAACTTCGGCTCAGGTCATGATCTTGCCATTCTTGAGTTCGGGGCCCGTGTAGGATTCTGTGTGGACTGCTCAGAGCCTGAAGCCAGCTTCAGATTCTGTATCTCCCTCACTCTCTCTGCCCTGCCCCTGCCTCCCACCACCCATGGTCATGCTCTGTCTCTCTCTCTCTCTCTCTCTCTCTCTCTCAAAAATAAATAAAAAACATTAAAAAAATTTTTAAACATTACACTATCTTTCCCTCAAATAATCAGATTCATCAATTTTACCTACATCGACTTAGGGTAGAAAACTCAGAGAAGCAGGTTTTTCCATTCTGAATGATCAGAACAAGCATTATCAGAATAAGCAAAAAAGTCTACCTGAGAATATTAGACATACGCAATTGCATCAACAATGAAAACAGTATTGCACTATTATGGCAGTTACTAAATCATGAAAAAGAAGAAAATGTCAGGCAGTAAAGATAGATTCCAGCCTTTGGAACTAAACAACCCACGTTTGAATTCTCTCTCTGCTATTTGTAAATTGTGTGACCTTAGCCAAACCACTCAACCTCTCTGTGCATCAGTTTATCTTTAAAATATAACAGTAACTACCTCATGATATGATCATAAATAGTAAATGAATTAATATATGTAAGGTATATAGCAGGGCCTGGTACGTAGCACTATCTGAATTATAACTGCTGACATTATTACCACTCATTATTGGTCCATACACATTATTACTCAATGTAGAAATAGCTTACTGAGATTCACTTTGTAAAATGGAAAAACCCTATAAGCTTCATGTAATATACTTAAAATTTTGTCATTTTATTTAGTATTAAAAAATGCTTGGGTTGTGGTTACTAAGTTGCACTGTGTCCTTAATACGATAACCTAAAATGTTCTATTTGGTCACAGTAACAAAATGTGCTTCTAATTAACATCTTTATCTGTTTTAAAAAATGTTTTTAAATGGTATGGATATTGATAAACATGTGATAACAGTGAGTGTTTACTTTTTAGTATTAAGTGCTAGGCAACTCACAGCCAAAGTTTTTACTCCTCTCAGAGGTCATTTTTTTAAGTTAGCACTTTTCCTGCTAGAATGTTTCATTTCTGATATTGATGTCCTTATTCATTATTTCTATTTTTTTTATTTTAAATTGCATTGTATTGCTGTTTCCAAGTTTTGCTGATAATAAGACAATGTTATGCATTTTAAAAAGCATTAGGTAACAGCTGTAGATAACTTCCTCTGAAACAGACACAATGATAAATGCCATATGTATATTAAGATATTCAAACATGTCAATTAATCACCATAACCTTTTAATTATATTCTATTATTATCAAGATAAAACAAGAGAATTGCTCTTTGGGAGTCTAAAGCTGTCAAAATGGCGCCCTTTTTATAGCTTTAGTATTTAGAAAATCAGTTTTCCTGCAAATAAAATATTTTAATCCTTCTTTTCCAATATGTATTTCTGTCATTTTTTTTTAATGTATCACATGGTCTAAGACCTTCAGTAAAATGTTGAATAGATGTGGTTAGAATAGATATCTATGCCTCACTCTCAAAGTCAACACATGCGGTCTTTTACCAGTATGAGTTAGTTGTGAGTTTTACATAAACATCTTTTATCAGGTTGAGAGTTTTTTATCCTGAAAGGAGGGTAAGTTTTGCCAAATGCTTTTAATCATTCTACCAAGGCAATTATAATGTTTTTTTTTATTTAGTCTGTGGCCACAGTGAATTATACTGATTGATTTTTAATATTGAGCTAATTATTGTATTACCAGGATAATCCCCAACTGTCATTAATCTTTTAATATATCACTGGATTTGATGGTTTTTTGTTAAAAACTTTTGTGTCTAGGTCCATAGGAGATTTTGTTCTTACACAGACTTCTTTCTTGTAATGTCTTCATTTAGTTAGGGTTTCAGGGTAATACTAGTCTCATAAAATATACTGCACGGTATTCTTTCCTCCTCAGTTTTCTAGAAGTGTTTATGTAGTATGGTTATTATTTATCAACCATCTAGGGGTAAATTTCTTTTCATGGAAGGTTCTGTTTTTGTGGTTGTTGTGAAAGCAATTTCTTTAACAGATATATGGCTACTCATATATCTATTTTTTTGGTTGAGTGAGCTTTGGTAATTTTTGTCTTTCAAGGAATTTTGCCACTGTATTTAATTAACCAGGTTTCTTAGTAGATGGGTGTTAATAATTCTCTTATTATTCTTATTATGTATGTAGGGTCTGGAGTAATGTCACCTCTGTCGTTCCTTATACTGGAGATTTGTGTCTTCTCTCTTTCCTAATTTTATTGGTCATTTCAAAGAAACAACTATTTATTTTTCTCTATTGTTTTCTGTATGCAAAGGTTTAAAACAACTATATATAATCACCTAAAACAGAAGACAATCCAAATGTCTGCAAAGAGTTGAATGAATAAACAAATTATGGAATATCTATACAATAAAATACTAGTCAGCAATTATTTCTGATACACTCAAAAACATGAATGACTCTAAAAATAATTATGCTGAAATGAAGGTTGGATTAAAAGGGTACATACTGCATAGATTCCATTCATTAAAAAAAAAAAATCTTGAAAAGACAAACTAAACTGTAAAGACAGAGAGCAAATCAGTGCTTTCCTAGGGATGGGAGGTAAGAAGACATGGATTTTTAAGGGGCACAAGAAAACTCTTTGAAGTGAGCATTCCGTTTATATCTTGATTATGGCAATCATTTCTTACATGTATTTATTTACTTAGGAAACTCATCAGGTTGTACACTTTAAATGTATGCAGTTTATTGTAAATCAATTATACTTCAATAAAGCTATAGAAAATAGCCAAACCTAACAATTTCATGTGGTTCAACCTATTATCATCTCCATTTCACAGAACAAGAACCAAAAGGACTGGGATATAAAGTACTTCTCTTGGGGCACCTGAGTGGCTCAGTTGGTTAAGCTATCAACTCTTGATTTTGGCTCAGGTAATGATCTCGCATTTCGTGGATTCAAACCCTTAATAGGGCTCTGTGCCAACAGTGCAGAGCCTGCTTGGAATATTCTCTCTCATTCTCATTCTCTCTCTCTCTCTCTCTCTCTCAAAATAAATAAACTTAAAAAAATAAAATTAAAAAAGGATACTTCCCTAAAGTCAAAAAGCTGGTAAGTTATAGCGATAGGATTTGAAGCTATAGAATATCTCAAGAGCCTGAATATTTACACACTATCCCATACTACCTCTTTATGTGTTTGCTTATTATTTTTATTTTTTATTTCTTTAAGATTTTATTTTTTAAGTAATGTCTACACTCAACATGGGGCTCAGATTAATAACCCCAAGATCAAGAATCACATGGTCCACTGACTGAGTCAGCCAGGTGTCCAATGTGTTTATTTTTTAAAATATATTCCCCAACCATCCTTCTGCCTTTAGGCCTTTTTATATTTTACTTGCTATCATTTAAGATAAACATGTTATATGTATTTTAATCAATTAGTCAACTTTACTTTCTTTCTACTAATGGGTACTATTGAGACCATACTACATTATTTTCATTCTACTGAAAGTATACTATAGATCAAATAATTTTTGAGTTTTCTTAAGGACAAACAAGCTCACAAATCAACATATGTACCTATGAAACAAAATTTGTTATATACAGGTAGTATTTCTGAGGGGAAATTGTCCTCAGATGGCAATTTCCCCTCAGATATATTACCTGTATATAACAAATTATGGTAAGTACTATTACCATATATACTTGGCATATATGTTGTTCAGATATAACAACAGGAGAGAATCCTCACTCCTCTCATGTACTCCTCTAAGGGTTGGGGCCCTCCCCGGTAGAATGTTTATCATACTTTATTATAATTAATGATGTATTGGACATTCCTCTTAGTGATGAGACAAATGCTCCTTGAGGAAAAGAGTTGTTACATTGACCCTTGTTTACCCAGAGCAAGAACATAAAAAATGTTGAGTAAGAATTTGTACAATTAATCAGTGTAAAAGATACATGTTTGGAGAGGAGCCTTAGAGACTGAGAGTAAACGTTACTAAGTCAAGTCAATAACCTATACCAGTTGGATTATGAGGACTATGAAACACTGAGTTTAACTTCAGTGAAGGCCAAGACCAGGTTCAGTGGCATGATGGAGCTACACACTGGAACAATATTTGCCCAGTCTCTCAAGTACAGTAAGAAAAAAATGAAATGTTTTCCAAGAAAAGTCTTGTGCTGAGTTCACTGTATCATACATATATGCATGCTGCACAGTGCTTCTAGAATATGCAACCTGAAAGTACAGAGGATTTTCAAACAATAATTGGAAGGTTCTCACCATGTTCAGAACACAACTTTTACATATAAATGTAGCTTGGGAAATATCGCATAGCACAACATTTCAATTTTTTCTTTGATATAAAACAATTCATTAGAGAAGTGATGAGGGTTGTATACTCCAGAATTCTTAGGCTAATAAATATCCATATATCATATGATTTATAAGGCTTAAATGATAGCATCACAAGAGATCATTAAAACTCTCAAAAACTTACTCAGCAGTTTTATTCAAAAGCAAAAGTATTACTCCTTGAGATACAGGAATTCCCATGTTATTATTAATAATCTGCAACCATTCTCCCCATCTTACTTAATTATCCTTTCCTTTAAATCAACTTTATTTTCCTCTCATTTTGCCTTTTTTCTTAATTAATATACAAATACCTACTGGGATACAAATAACCCCAAATACTCTGCTTGTGAAACTCCCAAATTATTAAGTGTAATTTTAATTATGATTAGCTAGCATGGGTAAAATATTCATTGCAATGGGAATATAATAATCTAATTACCAAAAAACTATTTGACTCAGGTATTTATCTGTCACCATGCATTTATCTCGAAAGGCTGGTTACCCATCAAAACATTGCTAAGTAATTTTAGCAATTTTCTGTGAACATAAGAGAAGAAACTCCACCTCATGCTTCTAATCTCCTGCCTATCCTTTATCCCCAGGTGAGTTTTAATCATTTGCAAATAATATGATTGTGTATTTATTGTAAGTGCATATAAAGAAATATAAACACGATACATGTTAAATTTGAACATGTGGGGGGGAAATCACTTCTTGGAAATTTTCAAAGGAACTATTTCCACAATTATTAGACCCCTCAGTTGAATGCACACAGAAATAGGCCGCAACTGGGAAGAAAGATTTATTGACAAGAACTCTCCCAGAGTCCAGTCGGCTGCCTCTTTACCTCCAACTCAGAGGAATGGTTCAAAGGATTCCCCTGTAACTCTGCACAGGAAGACAAAGTGAACCTGTCCCTGCTCAGGCCGGCAAAAGCTAAAGTGGGCTGTGCCAGCCTGAGAGAGACGGCTGCATTAGCAGAGGAGTGCATTTCTGACATTCATCAGGACAAAGCTCAGGTCGGCATCTCCTCTACACCAGATTCAGCCACACGAGAAATAGTGTATAGATCGGAGGTTCCCACCATCTCTTCCTCAGGTTTGATTCATTTGCAGAGTGACTCACAGAACTGAGGTAAACATTTTACTTACTAGATTACCAATTTATTATAAAAGAGTATAACTTGGGAACAGCCAGATGAGAGAGATGCATAGGAGAAAGTATGTGATAAGGGGCAGAGAGCTTCCCTGCTTCCTGGGAGTACCATCCCCCCTGCATCTCCTTGTGTTCACCAACCCCTCTATCTGAACCTCATCATTTGGGGGTTTTTGTGGAGGCTTGGCTACATGGACATGATTAATTAATCACTGACCCCTGGCAACTGAATCAAACTCTAGCCCCTCTACCCTCCTTGGACTGAAAGTTCCAACCCTCTAATCACATGGTTGGTTCCCCTGGCATCCAGCCCCATCCTTAGGGTCCCCCTTGGTATTCTTAGGGGCCTTCCAAATTCTCATTAACATAAACTAAGATGTAGTTGAAAGAAGTTTGTTACGAATATTGAGACATCTTCATGGCTCTTATGACTTAGGGAATTAGAATGGTTTTAGGAGCACTATGCCAGAAATGGGGACAAAGACCAAATATGCATTTCTTAGTATAAATCACATTATCACAGTGTGTGTCTACCAAAGGTTGGACAAATTCCAGCAGAAAGGAGCTGCAGATGATGATGGCAGATTTCTAAAGACAGGGGATAAACATCTGCCTAGGTCATAGAAATTGTAGACAAAGGAGCCTATAAGGAATGTCTGGAGGAAAAACTCCTTAACTCAGTCAGCTTAAATATCTGTCAGTCCCAGAGAGTGAGAACTAGCTTCCAGGAAAAATCTTTTCCTGCTCCTTTCCTATTCTCTTAAACTTCTTTTCCAAATCTCCTAAACAGAAACTGGCTAATAAGATTAGAGAACAGGAGAAGGAGGCAGAGGAGAAGCACAATGGAGAGAAAGAGACAACATTCCAAGTAAGGCTCCATTGACAGCAGGCTTGAGCTAGTTGAGAGGTTTGCCATTAAAACAAGTTCGGGGACACTTCTGTGGCTCAGTCGGTTAAGTGGCTGACTTCGGCTCAGGTCATGATTTCATGGTTTGTGAGTTCAAGCCCTGGGTAGGGCTCTGTGCTGACAACTCAGAGCCTGGAGCCTGCTTCAGATTGTGTCTCCCTCTCTCTCTCCCCTCCCCCGCTCACATTCTGTCTCTCTGTCTCTCAAAAATAAATAAACATTGCAAAAAAATATTTTTAATAAAACGAGTCCAGAGTTTGGACTAATAATTTGTACTCAAAATTCTAATTTCTAAAAAAAAAAAATCTTTTTCTAATGTTTTATTTATCTTTGAGAGAGAGAGTGCTAGCCGGGTAGGGGCAGAGAGAGAGAGAGAGAGAGAGAGACCGTGGATCTGAAGTGGGCTCGGCACCGATAGCAAGCCCAACATGGAGCTCGAACTCACAAACCATGAGATCATGACCTAAGCCACCCAGGTGCCCCTCAAAATTCCAATTTCTTAATTGAGATTATGTTTGTAATTTTTAGAAAAGACATTGTTTGGGGACTCAAGGAAGTAGACACTAAGCTTGTACATACATATTTGGACAAATTTCTATGAAGAAAAAGAGTTGGGGCCAGAGAGGGCCGGGAGAGCCTTCAGACTTGAAAGCAAGGTGTTATGCCTGTCTCCCTGAAGGAGCCAGGGTGGAAAGTGTCTCAGCCTGCAGAACATCTCTAAGAAAGTTTTTTTCCAGACAGATGAACCATCTTAGAGTCAAAGTTGCCTATTAGGGGAGTCCTATACCTTGCGTAAGATAGGATATCTGTTGGATGCAGCCATTGGCTATGAGCAGCCTATGGAAATCAGTGGTGGATTCAAAAGGGCTACAGCTGGCGACCATCAGAAAACAAAGCTGTTTGCCACAGTAAGAGATACGAATGACACATTTTTATAACCATCAAAGTCACACACTTGCTTGAATTGTCACATGGGCAACATCAAGTGACTCACACCACATAGATGTTAAAGGGATGGTGGGAGATAAAATAAGGTATTTTTATTATATCAGGAGACATGTGTAATGTAAATACCTGTGGCCTAGACAGCCCAGAGTATCCCAGCACCCTGTGGTCACTATTTCGTTTAACAAAAAAAAAAAAAAAAAAAAAAAGAAATGACTCAAGACCCATTCCAGGTAACAGCTATGTGCTACAGGTTCTAATGAGTTACCTACTCCCTCTGACCACCCCACCCCCACCTTGTAAAGTAATAAAAATCAATCTCCTTAACTTGGTGAAAATGATTTGCTGCATGTACGCTCCTGAGTTATTATATCCTACGTAATGTCATTTGGATTCTATTCTTGTTTCCTGGGGTTCCTAGGACACAATGGTATCCAAAATCTACCAAGAGCAATTTCTTTTCAAAAGTTTGAAAGTATGTCTCTGGGAGTGGCTGTTTAATTAGTCAATGCAGTGGGAGAACCGGCCGGTGTTTCCAAATTTGTAGATTTGTTTGGAAAACCCAGTGATGGCTGCATAACCAAACCTCCCGTGTGCCATAGCACATCTATGATTTGATGATGAAAACTGCAATAATTTCTTCCCTACCTCGTGCCATACCATAAAACTGGATCCAGACCACAGGTTATTGATCAAAGCAGAAGAAACCTTCTTTCTCCCCCTAGCAGTCCCGCTCCTTTGCTTTCCTTCACTAACCTTCCTGTTTTCTTTCTTCAAGCTCCATCCGCCTTTTAATTAAGAGTCAGAATGAACCTTTAACTATGAACATCTAAAAGGCTTTTTAATTCTAACTCATTTGTTTTCAGAGATGAGAATTAATTAATTTAATTTATTTTTTAAGTTTCAAATGCCATTTTCTGTAGTTTGAATTAACCCTCTGGGCCAAAGGCCAGGCCTGGTGCCAGTGGATGGAGTTTCCAGGCAGGCAAACAGGGCTCAGTCGGAGCCCGCAGGGTGAGCGGTGTGAGCGGCAGGGTGAGGCAAGTACTATGGACCCACACAGAAAGCTTAGGATGGGACCCACTGAGCCTCGCAGGCAGCTCGTAAAACGGCAGAATCCGGCCCCAGTCTCTACAGCCTGAACACTCTTCCCAGAGGAAGCTCCGAGGACGCCAGGATTTCTACAGGATCCGGAGGAGAATCCTGGGCCCAGAAATGCCAGCTTGTCCCCTAGCTCCAGAGTCCCTGCCTTCCAGGCTCATTTGTAAGGAGTCTGGCTCACGTGACCTATCCCGCAAACACCAATCCTACCAACACCTAACCCCCCCCCCGTCCCCCCCCAACCTCTCCACACAGAATCCCACAATCACACTCACAGTGCAGCAGCTCCTCGCCACAGAGGCCCAGCAAGGCCCGCGCCCCCTTCAAGAAAGGCAGCACCTGACCTGGTTTAACCAGGGGGTGAACTGCGCATGCCCGGAGTGCAAAGCTGCGGCCCTCTCAGAGCCCAGAGGGGGATTGGGAGAGGGCAGGGGCTTCAGGGTGCAACCCTGGGGCAACTTGACACCTGCTGAGGTCGAAAGCTGTAGCAATACCAGCATCCTCCCAACTGAACGTCTTCAGGGCCATTTGTTCTCCCCAGCAGCTGTAAAGTGTCCAAAATTTGACCCACGAGACCACCATTGCCTGTTATGGGAGCCTTTTCCTTGAAGACCAGCTGCAGGGCATTATTCTCTCTTTTTGGATCAGCTCATCAGCATCTTACTTGGGGGCGGTGACTCCTTCACTTTTTCTTTCTTTCTTTCTTTCTTTCTTTCTTTCTTTCTTTCTTTCTTTCTTTCTTTCTTTTCTTTCTTTCTTTCTTTCCTTCCTTCCTTCCTTCCTTTTTCTTTCTTTCTTTTCTTTCTTTCTTTCTTTCTTTTTTTCTGGCTTGTCAAGTTTTAGTCACTTCAAAACCTTAGAGACAGTTCTAGTCTGGGGTAGAAGGTGGCCTCAACCCTCAACATCCAGAGTGGCTCTGATCTTATCCCTTCCTCAGGCAGGACAAACCAGACCTCCTTCTCCAGCTGCAAGCTGGAGGTCAAGGCCTGACTGTGGTGGGGACCTTGGGCCTCCAAATGCTCACCCCAGAAGAAAAGATTTGGTTCTATGTAATGGAAGATCAAAGTCTAGGCCTCTCCAGCTTTCCTTCACCCTGAAAGAGGGGCAGGGAAGTGTCAGCTGCTCTTTGGGGGCAGAGGGAGCAAACACCCATTTCTCCATCTGGCTGCAGGGAGGAGGGACACAGGACAAGAGGAGCCTATCTGTCGCCTTTGGTTCTGCCAGCTTCTTGAGGTGGCTGGGCTGGGGCAAGAGATGGGGGACAGCTGTCTGGCCCGGATCTTCTCAGGCCAAGGTGGGAATGGGGGCCACTTTAACTTTTAACTTTGTTTTAAAGTTTATTTCCTTTCACTTCTTAAATAAACACACACACACACATGACTTTTTTGTGCAGTTGGAGATCCATTTGATCTGTGGGCAGTCTGGCTTCCCAGCATCACTCCTCATCAAAGTTCTGACTCAGGAGGAAATTGGCAGCCAAGTCCTCCCCTCCCCTTCCCCCAAGAGAAAGAGACCAGGACTACAAGATTCCCTGAGAAGCCCAGGGCCTTCAACCTCCTTATAGCTTCCTTCTGTGGCTTCACCTAGAGGTAGTTCATCTGCAGGGCCTCCTTGTCTATGGACCTACTCTACTCTCCACATCTGCCAGCTCCCCAGCGGTCTCATGTAGCATCTGGACGAATTGCCCCTGTTGTTGGCTAATTGCTGCGAAAGCTGAGGGTTCCTCTAGCCCAGAGCTGAATGAAGAGATAAGCATGGATTTTTAACCCCCTGCTGACATTCCACAGCAAAAACCAACTTCATAGAGTAAAAGGCTATAAATGAGCAATGAGCATTTCTCAGCCAAGTATTTTTTTGTTTGCTCACTTACATTGGCAGAGATTGCATGATCTTTAGTGGGTAACATTTTATTCATACACTGTAACATAGATTCTGACCAAACTTTTGTGTAGAAGTTATGGCTGTAAGCACTGGGGAGGCAGCAGTGAAAAAAACAAAAAAACAAAACAAACAAAAAAACACAACTATCTTTCTCTTATGCTTACATTTGAGTTGGGAAAAAGAAAATTTAAATTATGGAAAAATTTCTTTGATGTTTAAAATATGTGTGTGTGTCTGTGTGTGTGTGTGTGTGTATATATATATATAATTTACACCTACACGTACATATACATACCTTTATTAACACATTTATTAAACATTGACACTTTGGACTTTAGGAAACAAGTTTTAACATCATTGGTTAGATAGGTATTAGAAAAATATGAAACTTTTACACAATAGTTAATTAGGAAACTAGCTTTTACTATAACACAAGGTAGATAAAGCCATCTTAAAATTGTTAAGCATTGCATGCTTTTCTGCCATGGGAAAAACTTATTAAAGCAAAATTAATTATTAATAACAATATATTGTTTGAAATAAAATACAGAGGGTTTCTTAAGGTTTTTGAACAAGGACACTGTTCATACACTAAAAAGCAGTAGTCTGAGTTAAGGTCAGAGTATCTCCTGATTAGTGAATTTAATGAATATTATTTGGGTGAGTTTATATCTCAAGTGTTGAGTGCACAGAAGGCTTTTTGCTCTATTTTTTAAATTAAGTCAGTTTCAATTCAGTTCTCAGAAAACTGAGGATAAATTACTGACATCTTGATAAGTCAGGAATAATGCCTAAAGTATAACTTGCACATTTTATCTATAGGCTTCATCAGTTCTTAATTTGCAACTGTAAACGTTGACCCTATTTTACTCAATAGAAAATTGTGTTCAAATGGATCTACTCTAAGGGCATGAAATAATGTTTATAATATAAATAGGAGATGAATTTTACTCATCTCACCTTCTCTTTAAGTGTGTTCAAATTTAAATCAGGATAGCTCAGGATTAAATGAATAACAAAGCAAAAAATGCAGTTTTTCCCTCTCTACAAAGGGCCTGAGCTCAGCCTGCACACTACAGAAATACTTTGATTACCTGCAGACCTTTGCCAGATAAGGCAAGAGTCCAGGGCACTATCTCCTTATCTCACTCCAGCTTATTCTAAGGATGTAAAATTTGGTGCAGATTCCCAACTCATAATGCTTCAAAGTGTATACCTTTTATCCCATGCTACAGCTGTTTCTGTGAGCCAAAGGTAAAATAATGAGCTATTATTGAAGAGAGCTGGGGAAGTCCCCAAACAGCAAAAGATGGTGTGACCATCGCAAAATCCATTGACTTAAAGGCTAAATATAAAAAATATTGGTGCTAAACTTGTTTGAGATGTTGCCAGTAATGCAAATGAAGAGGCTGGGGCTGGCACGACTACTGCTGGTGTACTGACACACTGGGTTGCCAAGGAAAGCTTCTGGAAGGTTAGCAAAGATGCCAATCTAGGGTAAATAAAGAGAGGTGTGATGTTATCTCTTGATGTGGTGATTGCTGAATTTAAGAAGCAGTCTAAACTTGTGATGACCCCGGAAGAAATTGCTCAAGTTCCAATGATTCCTGAAAATGGAGAAAAAGAAATTGATAACATCATTTCTGATGCATGAAGAAGGCTAGAAGAAAGGGTGTTACCAGATTAAAGGATGAGAAAGTACTAAATGGTGGAGTAGAGATTATTGAAGGCATGAGGTTACATTTCTCCATACTTTATGAATATATCAAAAGATCAGAAATGTGAATTCCAAGATGCCTATGTTCTGTTGAGTGAATAGAACATTTCTAGAATCCAGTAAATTGTATCTGCTTCTGAAATGGCCAATGCTCACCAGAAGCCCTTGGTCATAATCACTAAAGATATTGATAGAGAAGGTCTAAGTACATCAGTTCTGAATAGGCTAAAAGTTGGTCTCCAGAGTGTAATGGTCAAAGCTCTTGGTTTGGGTGACAGTAGAACCAGATTAAAGACATGGCTACTGCTACTGGTAGTACTATGTTTGGAGAAGGATTGACTAAATCTTAAAGATATTAAGCCTCAGGACTGAGGAAAAGTTGGAGAAGTCATTGTGATCAAAGATGATGCTATGCTCGTGAAAGGAAAAGGTGGGAAGGCTCAAATTGAAAGCTGTATTCAATAAATCATTAAGCACTTAGTATCACAACTAGTATATATGAAAAGGAAAAATGAAATGAGCATCTGGCAAAATTCTCAGATGGAGTGGCTATGCTGAAAGTTGGTGGGACAGATGGTGTTGAAATGAATGAAAAGAAAGTTACAGATGTCCTTAATGCTATGAGCTGCTGTTGAAGAAGGCATAGTTCTAGGAGGGTTTTGTTCTCCACTCTGGTACATTCCAGCCTCGGACTCAATAACTCCAGCTAATGAAGATCAAAAATCAATATAGAAATTACTAAAATAACACTCAAAATCCCTGCAATGACCATTGCTAAGAAGATAGGTGTTGAAGGATCATTGATAACTGAGAAAATTATTCAACGTTCCTCAGAAGTTAGTTATGACACCATGTTTGGAGATGATGTGAATATGATGGAAAAATGAATCATGGATCCAACTGTGGTTGAAAAAACTGTTTTAGTGGATGCTGCTGGAGTGCCACTCTGTTAATTATAGCAGAAATTGTCGTCACAGAAATTCTCAAAGGGAAGGATCCTGGAGTAGGCAGAATGGGTGTAACAGCAGGTGGCATGTTCTAATTCCTGGAGTAGTTCATTGCTGCTATTAGTGAACTAAAAGAGAAAGCTCAAGGCAGTGCCCCTCACCACTAACTTCAGGGAAGTCAATGAAGAAAATGACTGAAGAAAAGGCTGGCTGATGTTGAAGAAAATCTCTATAGCCATGAGTTACTGATTTCAGTTGACAGTCAATAATGGTTTGCTGCTGTCATCTTCCATGCTGAAAAATAATTTATTTTGCATTTTTAATAAAAAGACATTTATACATTCCTAATAACTGAGTGCAAAAGCCATGTTCCAATGTACCCCTTTCAATTGAAATTGCTGAGGCATTTTTACTACACTTAACTCTTCTGTTAAAATCAGGATTTTAACACTTGCCATCACATGAGAAGTTAAGAAACAGCCTTTCTGTGGAGAATAACAGTTGTGTGCAAGGTAGAGAAATATTCAATTATGTGACAATACTTGGGTAATAAAAATTTGTGTCCAGTTAAAAAAAATTTAACTTGATTTGTCAAGAAAATCATATTTTATTTTTGGCATAACCATAAATATTTCCTCAATAAATGTGAATTTTATTAGTAAATGGAATGGGTATTCTTGTTGCTTAAAATTGTGTATAACATGGAAATACAATATATTTTGGTAGGTTAAAAATCTGGGAAATTATTTCTGTGAATGGTAATTGATTTTAGCAATTAGTATGTCACTCTGATTACTAATGTAAAAAATGAAAACCTTTACCCCATATTTAGACAGAAATAAATTTTCATGCAGAAATGGAGAAGCCATACACGTACAACCCTCAATATAATTAATCTGCATATGCTAAAAATATTAGACTCTAATTAACACTTTAGGGCTATTTAATCTCTATTATGCCAGTGGAAAAATTAAAACATAGTATATCAGTCTTAGAAGAACTCAATTATTGAAGCACCAGAATTCCTGCCACAATTTTTATTCATTTTTAGTATATTAATAATTTTTCTAAAATAAGTATTTAGAAAGCATATTATCAAGGAAAGCAATGCTCCAGAACTGAAAAAGACATAATCCTTACCTTCCAGTTTAAAAAAATAGAAAAAGCATGCAAAAATGTTCAATACTAGTTTCCTAAATGTCATATCTAAAGAAACTGTAATGAGAATATAAGAAAGGGAATTGGATTACGCTGGTCCCTTTTGGTGAAAGTGTAAGAAGTCCAACTCAAATTATTTTAAGGAAAAAAAAATACTCTTGGCTCATATAATTGCAAAGATAAAAAAAAACATCAGACTAAGTATAGTCTGGACAAGGATGGATCTAGAAACATAAAAGAAACAAAACTATCTCAGCTCAGATTCCTTCTCTTTGCTTTATTGTCAAACAGCCTATTGCAATCTAATAGAAAATGTGAATCTTGAGGGTTGCTATCTCAAAGAGTTGACATGATTGGAAATTCCACATTACAAAGCTTATATGAAGATATGGAGAATACTTGAGCAGTAGTTGCATGTTGAAGATCGGGTGTATAAATTGTCAGATGGGCAGTATGACAGTGGTTTAAGTTGAACGCTGTAGTTAGTAGATGCTGCTTTAAACTCTACGCTTGTGTTCCTAAGCTGAATGATCTAGGGCAAATCATTTAGCCACTCAACATGTCTTACAGGGCACAGGCCTTGCCAAATAATAAAGGCTTGAATACTGTTGGTCAATGTTATTGTCATTATTAACTTACTATAGAACCATTGCTTGAGGAGGCACATCTTTTGCAAAGTGTAAAGTGTTGTGGAGATAGAGATAGGAAGTCAGGAGGAGAGGTTATTTTATTCCCATAAGGATATTCTATGATCTCCTAAAACACTGGATTTCCATAGAATTTCTATTGACATTCACCACCACATCTACTTACTTACCACCATTTGAATCTCATACATGTCAACTGGATCATTGCACTCAGCATATAAATCTGAAGGTATTTCTCTAGTCTGAAAAATATTCTGAGGGGTGCCTGGGTGGCTCAGTCAGTTAAGTGTCCCACTCTTAATTTCAACCTAGATCATGATCTCACAGTCGAAGATTGAGCCCCGTGTTCTGCTCCATGCATGGAGTCTGCTTAAGATTCTCTCTCTCTCTCCACCTACCCCTCTCCCTCACACACTCTCTCTCAAAAAAAAAAAAAAATGTTGAATACATCTCTCTTTTTACAAATAAAAGATTTGTTCTTACTCAATATCACCATTTACTCTACTTCCATTTTGTTTTAATCCCATTCTGATAGTATTGTAATGTTTTCCTACACTCAGGTAAAAACTGTAATATTGTAAGCCCTTGGTAGTGGAACTGTGAGGGTTTAAGTCTATTCAGTTTTATTAAATAATTATTTTGCCAAATAGTTATTCAAAGTAGTTGTAACAATTTAATTTGAATTTCTAGGATTAGTGGATAAGGGATTCTGACATTGTGTATTCTTGCCAGCCTTGATAGTGTTAAGTCTTTTGTTTGTTTTATTTGTTTGTTGTTTGTGCGTGTTTAATTTTGGTCACAATAATAGAATGATAAAACATAATTTTGAAATTTGGTGATTACTAGTATAATTGAAAGTAACTTTATATAATTATTTGTGTATTAATTTTTATTTTATTTTAAATGATTTACTGAATATCTTCATAAATTTTGAATATTAATTGCTTGTATGCATTAAAATATTTTCTTTACCATATTTTGATACAAAGAAGGTTTTAATAATAAGTAAATCAACTTTATCAGCTTTTCCATGATGGCTTATGCTTTTTATCTTCTTGTTTTAAAAATCCCCCTTCCCTGAAGTCACAAATATATTCTTTACATGGATGTCTTTAAAACTTCTGAAGCTTTTCAACTTAAAAATTTTAATCTGGGACACCTGGGTGGCTCAGTTGATTGAGTGGGTGACTCTTGATTTTGGCTCAGGTCATGATCTCAAAATTTGTGGGATCAAGCTCCAGCTCCCATCAGGCTCTGTGCTGACAGTACAGAGCCTGCTTGAGATAGTCTCTCTCTCCCTCCCTCTCTCTCTCTCTCTCTGCCCCTGCCCCACTTGCTAAAAATGGAAGAAGGAAATAATTGTGAATGAACAAAGGCAACACTTTGGGTGGTGATAATATTCTGAAACCAAATTTTCATGATGGTTCCACACCTATATACATTTTCTGAAATAACTAAAATGTATACTTAAATAGATGAGTATTATGGTAGTTAAATTATACCTAAATAAAGCTATTTTTAAAAATAAGTCAATAGAATCTTTCATATTTATAGAATAAAGAAGCAAAAGCAAATGATATCAACATATGCTTAAAAGGCATTTAAGATAATTCAATATGCATTAATGATAAAAATCTCTCAGAAATTTCAGAATGGAAGAAAACATCCTTAATCTGACAAATAACATCAACAAAACTTACACCTAACTTCACACTTGAAAAAAGACTAAATAGCTTCTTCCTTGTAATTTGAAACAGGTCATGGACACCTAGTGTCACTCTTCTTATTTAAGATTTCACTAGAAGTCCTAGCCAATACTATAAGCAAAATAAATTAAGTAATTAAAATGCATTTAGATTTAAAAGGAAAAATTAAGACTGTTATATTCACAAAAGACATGCTTGTTTACACAGAAAATACTAAGAAATGTACCCCAAAGTTCCTAGGAATAAAAAACATCGTCCAACAGACATTTATAACATTCTCTTAATAAATTCTGTATTAACAGAATACAAGGTCTATATGTTGATTATATTTGTTGTATTTATTAGCAAAGATGAATTGAAAGCTTAAATAAAGGGCTACCTTTAAATTGCTCTAAAAGTTAGATACTTTGGTCAAAATTTTAACATGTGTAGGATTAGTACATTGAAAATTATACAAAGCTGATAAAAGAAATAAAATACATAAGAAAATGGAGAGACATATCATGCTCTTGGACTTGAAACCTGGATGTAATTATGATATTAATTCTCTCAAATTGTTCCATAGATTAAAGAAATCCCAATGAAATCCCAGCAGGACTTTGTGTAGATATCTACTATCTGGATCTAAGTTGTTTATGGAACACAAAGTTACTGTTATAGCTAAAATGATTTTAAAAAAGAATAAAGCTGGAAATCTCTATATCTGATTTTAACTAAACTATATTTATCTACAGTAATCAAACTGTTAAGGGTGAGAAAGAGTGCATTGTATGAATAGAGGTCCTTGGATTCCCCACGGAGAAGATTTAGGTGAGATCCACTCTCAGAATAAAGACAGCCAGAGGAAGTAGCAAGCACAAAGCAGCTTATTAAAGAGAAAGTACACTGGGGCGCCTGGGTGGCGCAGTCCATCTGGTTGGGCTGCTCCCGCAATGCAAATGTATTATAGTGACTCTAGGGGTTCCCATGGGGCAGAGGTGGAAGAGGAGAGAGCATGTTCTGCATCTGAAGCTCTTGGTCTGTCAGGCCCAAGGTCTCGGACGCCAGAAGGTCAGGATGTTGGGCTCAGGGACTTCCAATGTGTTGCTAATTTATCAGCAGCAGCATTGCCTCCAGCTCTTGTCTCTCTAATTCCCCTTCATGGACTTGGGACACTGACTCGGGCCTTGTTCCACTGCTCTTGTCTAGCTTCTACCTAACAAAACTAGTGTAATCTTTGTGAGAGGATAGACATACTGATATGCAAAATAGAATAGAGTCCAGAAATAGACACGTAGAAACATAGTCAATTGATTTTCACAAAGGTGCAAAGATAATTCAATGGAAAAAGGATAGTCTCTGCAACAAATTGTGGCATAACAGCTGAATATCAATATACAAAAAACAATTGAACATGATCTCTGCCTTTGTAGGGGAGAAAAATCTTTTCCTCTGCCCATCTTAGGTTACCCAGCTGGAGCCCTTTACATGAGACTGGCTAAAGACAGATTAATGGCAGAGAAATAAACAGAAGGTTAATAACATGTGCATAGCACCAAAAAGTGGGAGTACCTAGAGATGAGTAACAAAATTTGGTTAGATCTTGGGTGCTTAAATCATCTCAGGCTAAAACAAAAACAAAAGAGAGAGAGAGAGAGAGAGAGAGAGAGACTGAGATTTGGGGATTTGGGGCTTCTGGACAAAAAAGGCAAGTTATGGGACAGTCACCAGGAAAATAATGATAAACAGGGGTTGTTTAGTTTTCCTGATAGGAATCTCTATAAGTGAACATTTATTTCATAAATGTAAATTTCTCTAAAAAGGAAAATTTGCACACTGTTTCCAGGGCTTTTCTCATGTCTGGTGGTTCTCAGTGGCCTTTAGCTCAAAATAATTTATATGCCAAAGAGGCATATTTGGGGATGCCATATTCTGGTATCTCTCACCTTATATTTCATACAAAAGTTAATTCAAAATGAATAATAAATCTAAATGGAAATGTAAAATGATATTTTTACAAGAAAACTTATGAGAAAATCCTTATGACCTCAGATTAACCCAACTGCTCTTTGTTAAAACATCAAAAGCATGATTTTAAAAAAATTGGTAATTGGGCTTCATCAAAATTAAAATTTTTTTCTGTGAGAAAGATATTGTTAATAGAATACATAGAGAAGCTAAAGACTGAAGAAAACATTTTCTCCATATCTGTTGAAGGGCAATGTGTAAAATATTTGAATTAATTTGAATATTTGAATAATAATTTACCACTGAAGATATACTGATGGCAAATATGCACAATAAAAGATGCTTAACATCATTAGACATGGAAAAGTAGAAATTAAAAACTCAAGGCAATAACCTTAATGGGGGATGGCTATCAAGGGGGCACTTGTGATGAACACTGGGTATTTATATGTAAGTGATGAATCACTAAATTCTACATCTGAAACCAATTTTACCATATATGTTAACTAACTAGAATTTAAACAAAAACTTGACAAAAATATAACCACTGGATAACTATTTGAGCGGCTAATTTTTTTAATAACAATAGTAAGTATTGAGGATCTGAGCAAATGTAAGTCTCATTCATTGTGGGAGGGAATGCGAAATCATATTTTTTACAAACCTAAATATACCCTTAAAATATACTCCAGCAACTCCATTCCCAGGTGTTTTTCTCAGAGAAATAAAAACTTCTGTTGACAAACTAACCTGCATGTGAATGTTTGTAGCCGTGTAATTTATAATTGTCAAAACCTACAAACAGATGTCCTATGGGTGTGCTCTCGTACAATAGTGTGCCACTCAGTAATAAAAAGGAAATGCTCTTACAAGCAGCAATGTAGATAAGTCTCAAATGTATCATGCTTCCCGAAAGAAGCCAAAATCAAAAGGTTACAGACTGTATCATACTGTGTGATTTCATTTATTCGACATTCTGGGAAAGTCAAAGCTATCAGGAAGGAAAATAATTAGTGGTGGAAAGAGGGGGAGAAATTGAGGAAAAGAGAATTTTTTTTGTGGTGAAAGAACTCTTCTGTATTCCAGTCATGGTTGTGATTACCTGTCTCTACAAATATCTCAAAAGTCACTCAATGTGTATATATGCATTCATATCAATTCAAAATTGAGACACATGATATAAATATAGACATAGATATCTGTATGTGTATATATATATATATATATATATATATTCCAGTCCATAAATTTTATGTGTATGCATATGTGTATTTGTTCTAAGTAAGCTAGTGACTGCAATTTTCTTGTATGTTTATCTACTTTTCTACTTACTTCCTGAGATATTAATTATTTCTCTCAGCTTATGTAATGATCTCTTAAATATACTGAAGAATCAAACCAGATTACAGAAGTTTTTAAAAGCTTCTGTAATTATACTCAATTACAGAATAATTCTGCAATTACACTAAATGGCAGCATGACAAAGGATACTCAGGATTTATAAAAGCATTAATTTGAAAGATATGAGTACTAAGATTTATTAAGATGTTATTTGATATCAATTTAACATATTTCTTTTTTTTAAGTTTATTTGTTTATTTACTTATTTAGAGAGAATAAGCTGGGGAGGGGCAGAGAGAAGCGGAGACAAAATCCCAAGCAGGCTTTGCACCCTGAGGGCAGAGCTCAATGTGGGGTTCTAATTTACAAACTGTGAGACCATGACCCGAGCAGAGATTTAAGAATTGGACGCTTAATGGAATGCGTCCCTCAATTTAACATGTTTCTAATCTTTAAGCCAATCTTTCTTCAATCACATTTAGAGTTAAAGGAAACCATCACAAAACATAGGCATATGTGAATATACCATAGTCAATTAAGAAAAAAATTATTTAAATATTTACATAAATGATTATTTTAAAATATTAACATATAGACTCACAATTATCTCATTTGGTCACAAGCTACAACTGGTTGCATTTCATCTGCTTTGATCACTTGTATCAATTGGTAGTAATCAATGATTTTAATTAAATTAAACAGACCATTTCAAAATTTTATGTGTATAGTTGTAATTCCTCTAATAAAAGTCATAAGCATATGCCTAAATAGTTCATACTTATTAAAAGGTTTTTCACTGTTCCAATAATTGTAAAACACCTACAATTCACCATTGAAAAATTAACATTTT
This sequence comes from Leopardus geoffroyi, assembly GCF_018350155.1. Lineage (NCBI taxonomy): Eukaryota > Metazoa > Chordata > Mammalia > Carnivora > Felidae > Leopardus > Leopardus geoffroyi. Next base: position 86,972,390 of record NC_059341.1, on the reverse strand, counting down.
TCTGAAGCATTTGCAATTTACCTAAGAGCACAAAGCTAGGTCTTCACTAATTAGAACAATACTGGAATAAAAACACATTTATTCAAATGAGAATAAATAAAACAAACTCAGCATGATTATTTCATATATATAATAGCTAAGTAATAATTCACAATAAAGATGTAATGCTTCTGAAGCTGTTGGCTCATTATTCTGTCAGGGAATGAGAATAATGGCTGTTGAAAATTTCTTGTACATGTCATTATATTCTAACTTCAAATATTTAAAACCCTTTACAGACTACTGAATCCATTGGCTCCATTCACTAAATTCTCTAGCTTTCGAGTTCACAGAAGGAATTCTTTTGTATATGTCCATGCCAAATTTTCAAGTCCTTTAATTTGTTGTTCTGTTATGTTGTTTATTGGCATTGACCCTTCACCCTTCTAAATACGCCCTCAAACTATGTTGCTTGAGCAGGTCAAGAAGTATTAAACAGGAGAAATACATAGTGAACACTACGTGGATCTTTAGAGTAGAAAAGCAAGTGTTTAGAATAAAAGCGAGGTACAAAAGGGTTTGAAAACATAAGTATCAATGTTATGAGGAAACTGATATCTCTCCTAGTCCTATTTGTGAGCTTAAGACCACCATAGTTTTAAAAAAAATTTTTTAATGTTTATTTTTGAGAGAGGAGAGAGAGAGAGAGAAGGGGAGGGCAGAGAGAGAAGGAGACACAGAATCCAAAGCAGTCTCCAGGCTCTGAGCTATCAGCACAGAGCCCCATGCGGGATTCAAACCCACGAACCACAAGATCATGACCAGAGATGAAGTCGGATGCTCAGCTGAGGGAGCCACCCAGGCACCCCAACCACTATAGTTTTAAGGCAAAATATTATATAAACACACTGTAAACCAGATCTCAAACTAGTTGTCTGTAAGACAGGCTTTCCTAGCCATGTTCCATTAAAAATGAAAAGTAAATACCTCCTGGAACACGCAATCTTCATGAGTGAAACTCCTCTGCTCTCCATAATATTAACATCCTTCCGTTTCACACATTTTATGTCAGTGTCTACTTTCTGTAAGAATATGAGTTTGAAACCCCTGTAGATCATCATGCCTGTGCTATGAGAAAAGTCACTTTCTTCCCTTATAATCTGGGAGCTTGCTGGTAATGACAACAACAACTTTAGTTACCTTGTAGTTAATATTTGAAAGGTTACAGGTGGTTTTTACTTAAGTTTCTCATTTATTTTTCATGACAGCATTGTATATAAAGTGTTCTAAATGATCCTTGTCCAGATGTGGTAGCAAAGGATCAGAGGGATTATATGACATTTCCAAGGTCACAGAGCTATAGTTTAGGACTCTGGCATTCTAATTTTTTTCAATGTTTATTTATTTATTTTTGAGAGAGAGAGAGAGACAGAATGTGAATTGGGGAGGGGCAGAGAGAGAGGGAGACACAGAATCTGAAGCAGGCTCCAGGCTCTGAGCTGTCAGCACAGGGCCCAACGTGGGGTTCAAACTCACTAACCATGAGATCATGACTTAAGCTGAAGTCAGACGCTTAACCGACTGAGCCACGCAGGTACCCCAGGACTCTGGCATTCTAAAAACCAAACAATAGAATGAAGAAGCTATGAAAAAATGATAAACACTCAAAATGATAAACACTAGATAAAATATAATATCTCTACAGCCATGTTAAAAATTATCCTTTTCTATATTTATATAATTCATCTCTTGTGGAACAGTTTTAATAACTATCAAGACAATGCCTTAGTGGCCAGGCTCAATCACAAATGTAACCAAATAAGAACTTTTAGGCTTCTGATCAAGGTAACAATTTGAATTTCTTCTTTAAACATGTAACTGTGGCATATAAAATATTAAAAAAAGAAAAATACTCAAAATGATATAAATGAGATTAAAAGTCCATACCTCTTGTCTTGTCCATGGACAAGAAACAAATCATGAAGGCGCATTCATGAGTAGAGTTTATTTTTTTTTTATTTTTTTTTTAAATTTTTTTTCAACGTTTATTTATTTTTGGGACAGAGAGAGACAGAGCATGAACAGGGGAGGGGCAGAGAGAGAGGGAGACACAGAATCCGAAGCAGGCTCCAGGCTCTGAGCCATCAGCCCAGAGCCTGAAGCGGGGCTCGAACTCCCAGACTGCGAGATCGTGACCTGGCTGAAGTCGGATGCTTAACCGACTGCGCCACCCAGGCGCCCCATGAGTAGAGTTTAAAACACAGGTTTTGGGTCCAGAATGAATCAGCACTGACCAGGAGTTCATATTTACCTGAATGCAAATCCAAAATTCTGTGCTCGCTCTCTCTCTCTCTCTCTCTCTCTCTCTCCCTCCCTCCCTCCTCTCTCTCCCTCACACACACACTCATGCACACACACACACACACACACGCACACGTGCTCACGTGCACACACATACACACACACACATACTATCATATATCTACCTAGATCTAGATCTTATATCAGGGGTAAAATAATAATTAAAGCCAGGTGGACTGATAAGAGGGTAATCTGTTCAAAGCCTATTTGTGTAAGCTAAAATTGTTTATCAGGAGTTGAGTTGTTTCTGAAGACATACATATCTATGTCTCCAGATATCCCAGTAAAAAATCTCAGTGTAAGACAAACCTAGGATCCACTGATTTTGAGGGTGATGCAGCTAAACTCAGATTTCCTGAGTTTCATATCAGAAAAAATCAGTTTCTATGTGGGAAGCACTAGAAGAGAGATACATTGAAGTTATGTATATATAATTTCATTATATCATTTATGAACATCGGTTTCCTCTTAATTTTATCACAATTTTCATGCTGTTATCAATAAAATATTTCACCTGATAGATCTTTCCATTAAATTATAAATTAAGTAAGGTAAAATAATATTTTCCTAAATCTCAACATAGTTATTTCATTTTTATTTAAAATAACCAATGACTTATTGTCAAATATGGCCTAGCAATAATAATATGATAATGATAATGGTGATAATGGTGACATTCATTCAGGAAGCAATGTAAAATATAATAAAAGAAAAAGCATTTTAAAGAGGATGTAAGCATAAATAGATTTGGTGTTTTATGTTTCTTTGATAGAATAGACACGTAGTTTTCCAAAAAGTTGTAATGCATTACAAATGAACACATCATAAATATATTCTTTGATCCTTATCATGCATGAACAATTTTTTTTTCATTTTTCATAGTATATGTAAATATATTTTTATATAAATAAAAAAGACATATTCATAAATTCTTCCATATTCTCTTTCACAGGTAGGTGAAAGCATTATTTTCCTAGCAGGGATTTAGTCAAATCAAAATTATCTGCCTGAATGGAAGCCAGAAGTAGCACAGATAGCCCCTAAACAAAAGAAGTATGAAAACCACATACACTGACTTTTCAATGTTATGAGTTATGTTTACAATATTTATAGCTTGCTATTAACTCTACATTTAAGGGGGTGTTAAAAACCAGTTTATATTCTTGGGGAGCCTGGGTGGCTCAGTCAGTTAAATGTCCAACTTCAACTCAGGTTATGATCCCACGGTTCGTGGGTTTGAGCCCAATGTTGGGCTCTGTGCTGACAGTCAGAGCCTGTAGCCTGCTTCAGATTCTGTGTTTCCCTCTCTCTACACCTCCCCCTCTTGTGCTCTGTCTCTCTCTCTCAAAAATAATATAAACATTAATATACATATATATATACATATATATGTGTATATATATATACATATATATATATATATATATATATATATATATATATATATATATATACCAGTTTATATTCTTGAAGCACACACTAACTGATGGCAAGGAAATACAAAAAAAGAAATTGTTTTGTGGTGAAGCCTTCCTGACATTAAATGTATGACATAAATCATGACCTTATAAGATAATCAATGAGAAAAACTGACTGATTATTATACTGAAGTGTAGTAATTAACACAGGCACTTGGAGCCAAGTATTTGATCCCTAGTTTATTTACAAAATGCATGATTTGGGAAAATTCTACAATAAAATCTATACCATCATAGTTCCTTTCTCACATATCACAAGGGAGTGGTAAGCATGGTGGAAAGTGCTAATTTTTTCAATGTCTTTTTGAGACCAATTCTTTACCCTATCAAATCCCCATTCTTTCATGACAACTGAGTTTATCCAGGTATAAAACTAACAAGATTTTCATTCAACAAATTCATTTCAATACCTGAATGGCCCAGTCTTACTACGTCCTCAATACTCTGGTATATTTGCATTTACAAGAGGAAAATAACGTGTGTATTTTATAGTTAGTAAAATTTTAATCATACAACAAAAGCAAAGTGAAAATATTTACCCTGTGGGTAATATTCAGAGTATAGTATGGGCAGGACATTCTTACAATATCTCTTCTTGTTCATTTGTTTCAAGTTTTTAGTTTAATACTAGTTACGTAACACATAGTGTGATATTAGTTTCAGGATTAGGATTTAGTGATTCATCACCTACATAGAACAGACAATGCTCATCCCAGCAGGTCATCCACTTAGCCCATCCCTCTGCCCACCTCCCCTCCAGCAACCCTCACTTTGTTCTCTACAGGTAAGAGCTTGTTTTAGGGTTCTTTTAAATCTGTTTTTATATGAAGACAACTAATCGGCACGTAAAGCAAGAGTTGAAATCATCTTATTTCAGTTCTGTTTCACTAACTAAAATTATAGTATACTAGGCTATTTCTTTTTTCTTCCTTTTCCTTTCTCCCTCCAACTTTTTTTTTAAACTTCCCACACTTCAAATGCTGTTTATGAGCTCAAACCTATCTCATAACAGCTTTCGTACTTAGGGTCTAGTATGAATTCTATCCACTACACAATTTCAAGTACTTGAAAGAATGCCAGTTGCAACCACTTCATGATAAAGCAGATTCATTGCAAGAAAAGCAAGCCTAGGGTCTTACTTCAGCCAGAAGGTTTCTGAAATTTTTATTGATTTGTTTCTGAACAAGGCTAATAAGATTGCATTATTTATCCAGGAGTGATGTTAACATCCCAGGTAAGCAAGAGCCTATCCATTTTTAACTTTTATGATAAATTCACTTTGGACTTGAACACATTAAACAACCACTACTAATGTTATATCACTGTATGTGTAATAAAATGTTACTGAGAGGAAGAATATATTCAGTTGATGTGTGAGGAATTACGGAACATAAATAAAAAGCTCTCAGATATTTTTAAACACTACAGAATCTACCAGTTTTCATTTAAATGCCAAGAAAGGAAACATATACAAACATTCACACATAGGTAAACATTTTTGTAAAGGTGTCTCTCACAAAGTTTGAAGTTCTCTCTCTCTAATTAAATCCATAAAATGCCATACCACCTTACACTGAAGAAGGGCTATCACTAATAGGAGAAAGTGATTTCTTGAGATCATCTTCCCATGTGTATAAAGACCACACATTGGTATTCAATGCTATCTTCATCAACCATGCTTCTAGGTGACTTCTACTGTTCTCTTGGCTTAAGCAGAAAAATGGAATTTTGAAGAAAAAAAGAGAAGCTTGGAACACTGATTTCTAGTAGCTGAGATTTAACAAGGGTAAAAACATTTAAACCCTTTGTTTTATGGAAACTGAACTAAAACAGAGAGAAAAGCAGTTTTTTTTTTTTTCCAGAGGCGCCTGAGTGATTCAGTTGGCCCAGCCTCTGGCTCTTGATTTCAGCTCAGGTCATGATCTTACGATCTTGAGATCAAGCCCCATGTGGGGCTCTGCACTGAGTGTGGAGCCTGCCTAAGATTCTCTCTCTCCCTCTCTCTCTGCCCCTCCCCCTCAAAATAAATAAAATAAACATTAAAAAACAAAACAAAACATTTTCCCCAAATTTGTTTCTATAGGAAACATAAATGTTTCCTTTCAGAGCTTGAAAGAACTAGTTCTCTGTCTCCAAATCTACACTGTGATCAAAACTAAAAAATGAGAGGGGCGCCAGGGTGGGTCAGTTGGTTGGGGGTTGAACTCTTCACTTCGGCTCAGGTCATGATATCAGGGTCATGGGATAAGAGCCCCATGTTGGGCTCTGCACTGAGCATGGAGCCTGCTTAAGACTCTCTCTCTCCCTCTGCCCCTCTTCCCACTCACACACTATCTAAAATTTAGAAATTAAAAAAAAAAAAACTAAAAAATGGGAGAAGTGGATAGAATCAGTGATTCAGCAACTGACAAAAAATGTTCTCTTCTAGGCACTATAGTAAGAACCATTATTAAATAGAATAAGGCTGTACCCTCACTTTAAGTTCCAAACCTCCTTTAAGGGATAGCACCAGGGAGTACAGGTATTGTCTTGATCCAAAATTTAAACACTGATACTATGAAACAGAACCTTTCTCCTTGCTTTCTCTTTTAAAATGTTCTATTACCTAGACCCCATTTGGTTCTTTCCTTCATTTTCTTTCTCTATTGTACTGTTGATGGCTACTGGAAAACAAGAAAGGTCACTTTGTTCAAGGAATTCACAGTTTCGTGCGAGCAAAAGAGTAAACAGATAAATAAAAATCCAGAGCAACAAAGAGCTCATAGTAGAGTATGAAAACTTTCTTTTAGACTACAGACAAAAGCAAGTCAGCTCTTAAGGGAATTGAGAAGTCTTCACAAAGGAAGTGATTTGTGAGTTGGGACTTGACCGTTGAGTAGAATTTTGCCAGAGTTGAAGAGCAAAGTGGGCAGTAAGGTGGCAGTGTGCTGTTGGTGGAGCTCAATGCTAGAACTGAATAAACCCATTTGGCATGCTAGGTGGCTATTCTTTGTTCATGGGGTTTTGCTATCATTAAGTCATAAAACACATTAAATCATAAGTCAGAGTGTGACTTCCAAAGATGTCCATGCCTATTCCCTGTCCTTCAAGAATAGGTAAGCAGCTAGGAAAGGTCCTTGAATTAGAAGAGAGGAAACTGTACTCTTTTTTATGCATGATGAGGCATGTTTATTTCTTTGGTGGGTAGCACTTACCTCAGCAACAGAGGTCTCAAGAGGAAATGACTTTCATTCTCCACACTGACAAGGAACCTGTCTTTATTGCCCTCTGCAGCACTTAGCACACTGTGGATGTTTAATTAATGAAGCCTCTCTTACTACAGTGAGTAATGTTGAATTCTAACATCCAGGCTTATGTTTCACTGGTCCTACAATGGAAATTTAGAGCTTCTTCTCAAGTGCAGAGTCAAATGACAAGTTGGTAATTCTCTTCCTTCAAATGCAGGGTCAATAACACTTAACAAAAGGCTCTTTCTTTTAAATCATCTTGTTCAGTGGCTCCTAACCTGGTGAGTGTTTCTCATAGCTATAAATTAAAATCTGATTCATTTATACTAGGCTGACTACAATCAATGGGTAACTGTGGATTTCAAGAATATTAAATATAAGACTCTCTTAATATGTTTATCACAAGAACATTCACGATTTGGCATTTAATCTTAGTCAACAGTGGAACATTTTCTACATTTAATAGACTTCCAAAGTTTTACCCTTCAAAGAAAACAAAAAAAGTGATTAACAGCTTTACAAGAATGTTTCTAGTCTTAAATGAGGTTGGTTCTTCCCTAATACTGAACTATACTAGTGTTCAGAATTGAAAATGAGAATCAATGAAATAAATTTATTCTATACTAAAGTATTTTTCTTATACTGTCAGTGTAAGTTTATAAGAGATAAATCCAAGTAGCAAGTCATGGAAATCCTGGACTACAAAAGGCCCATACATTCCTATAAAGATTTGGAAGTTCACATATCTGACCTAGAATTAGATTACATTAAAATTTTGTGACCATTAAAAACACATTATAAGGTATTTATAATTAATAACAGTACAAACATAACAAAACATGTATAAACACATACACGTACAAACCAAGTAACAAACATTATGTTCTCCTTAGTAATGGCATGCATTATTAACTAATTACACAGTGTTTAAAACGTAAAAATGTTTCATTATTAAATTGCAATTGTGGGATATATTATCTCAGAAAGAGAAAAAAGGAATAAACAAAATCAACAATATCAACAGAGGAAACAAAAACAGAAAATTCCAAGTAACACTTATATTGACCCAATGTTCTTAATATTTTCTTTGCAATATGTAGGCTAATTATAATCATGAACACAATGAAAGCCAGATTTTAATTACATTCGTGTTTTTTTTTTCAGAAATTTTGGCTGCATATAAGTTAGAGTCTCCAGGAGAAATGTGGTCTTAACATTTTATGCCCTAATCTGATCAGTTCACTTAGAATTTCATGTTCTTCTGCCATTCCTAGTATGATGTCAACACTTTTGTTTCACTGAATTTCCCAAAAGAAGTGTTGTTGTAGGATGTTTATTCAATAGTTTTTTAAAACTTACTTTAATTTAAAATTTTTTGTAGATTTATAGAAAAGTTGCAAAGAAAGTACAGAAGATTCTCACCTACCCTTCATCTAACTTACCCTAAGGTTAGCATCTTATGCTTATACAACAATGGTACAATGATAAAAATGAAGAAATTAACATTGCTATAATGCTACTAACTAAACTACAGACGCTCTTCAGTTTTCACCAGTTTCCAATAATAATTTTTTCAACACCAGGATTTAATCCAGGATCTCACATTACATTTAGATATTCATGTCGTATCTTCTTAAATAGCTAAATGTAATGAATGGATATTATGGTAGGTGTATGTTTCACTATTTAAAAATTGAAAAGAATGTTTTCCAAAGTGTTTGTGTAATTTACATTCCCAACAATAATGTATAAGTATTCCATTTCTTCCACATCTTTGCCAATACTTGGTGCACTTCTTAATTTTAATGATTCTATTTGTGTTTAGAGGTAAGCCACTATGTTTTTAATTTGCATTTCTCTAATACCTAATGATGTTGATCATCTTTTCATGTGCTTATTTGCTATACTTGTATCTTCTTTGGTGAAATGTCTGTTCACCCTAATTTCTGGTTGTTCATTGGTGGTATATATCAATATGCATTCCTTTCCGAAACAATCAAAATTTTACAAAAAAAATATATGAAACAACAGATTTCAAGACACTGGATATTAGGCAACAAAGGATCATGATCTCTGAAAGTTGAGAAAGAAACTAATCACAGGCACTATGATTGCTCTAGCTTATTCCCTGCTGCAAATAGAGGTAGGGGGTACTCCTTGAGCTGAGGAAACAGAGTTAAGAGTTTGGGGAATATAAGGCTAGAGTTTACAAGACAGAGTACTGGAGAGGAGAAAGATGCACAATGGGAGGGGATGGGTCAGAAATCTGAAGAGGGAGTTGTGGGAGAATTCACCAGAGTGCTAGAAGCACGTGCATGTGAGGAAACTATCTATGAATGGGGAAGAAATGTGTTTGAAAAGACTGTAGAACACTTCTAAGCATTCACACCAGCCATGGAAAAAAAAATACATTTCCTGGGCATCATTGGCCTTATCTGATTTTAACGGAGTTTTCTTTATGATGTGATTTTGTTTCCTCGATTTGAGGGGGAGGGCGGTTAGCTGCTCTAGGATTTAGATTATATGTATTTAATTACTCAGTGTACTTTCAAATAGTTTTGTCTTACTTTATATGTAGTGTAAGCTTTACAACAGCATATTCCCAACTGCCTCCCTCTCATCATTTGTATAGTTGTTGTCGTACCTGTCACTTTCACATATGTGACAAACACACATTACTAATGTTTTTTGTTGTTGTTGTTATCACAGACTGATAATGATCTTTCCAATCAGTCAAAAACTTGTAAAAAAGAAAAAGAATTTTATTTTATGTTTACTTGTTTCATTTTCAGTGTTCCTTACTTCTTTGTGTAGATCCAAGATTCAGCTTGATACCATATGTCTTCTTCCTAAAGAACTTTTTGTAACATTTATTCCTGCAGTTTGTGTTTGCCTGAAAAAACTAAATGTTTATTTTATCCTCATTTTTGCAGAATATTGTTTCTGGTCATAAAATTCTGAGTTGATGTCTTTCGGTGCTTTAGAGATAGCATGCCACTGTTTCTTAACTTGCATATTTCTGACCTCTGAACATACTAACGCTACCCCAGCATTTGAAGTCGTTTCCACTGCTCTTCCCTTCTAACTGCCATGAGTTTGTTGACCTTCCCTCCCAAATTAAGTTTTGTTCCAGAGAGGAAATAAGAGAGAAGGGTGCCACGAATTTTTTAAGTGTTCGTTCCTATGCATCTGCATTTCGTCCCTTACCCTAATTCTATACTGCAGGAGAGACTTGTTCTATTTTCTCGCTTTTTTTTTTTTTCTAGGGAGGATTATGGTGAAAGAGCCTGTAAGAAGCTGTAAGATGGTAGACTCCCCAGTGTATTTGTAGCCCCAGAGGCTCTACCCTTGCATTTGTTTTTTGGTTTTTGTATTTTTTAATGTTTATTTTTGATAGAGAGAGGGGAGGGAGCATGAGTGTGGGAGGGCAGAGAGGGAGGGAGACACAGAATCTCAAGTAGGCTCCAGACTCAGCTGTTAGCACAGAGCTCAATGCGGGGCTTGAACTCACGAACTGCAAGATCATGACCTGAGCTGAAGTTGGACGCTTAACTGACTGAGCCTCCCGGATGCCCCTCTACCCTTGCATTTGACCATCCTTCACCAACATGTCAGTAATCCTAGCTCCACTCACCTTGTTGGTACCTGACTGCATCTTGTTTTGGTATGTCAGCCAGAACTCTGATGGGTTCAAGATAAGTTGTGAACTTGCTTTTTACCAGGTTTTTTCCGTTGCAAGGTTGGGGGTGATGCATGGTGTATCCAACAAAGCGCATTTAGCTTTACAAAGATCCTTATGTCCCAAGCATAAGTCTTCCTGAAGCATGTACCTCGAACTCTCCACTTTTATGAATATTCCAGGCATGAATGAACCAAAGAGAATCAGTCTTAAAGGGATCATGGTGACAGAAAGAGAGTTCAAGCATATCTAAATAAGGCCTGTGTTGATAGATGATTCAATGATCATACATCCTATCACTACTCCCTGTGCTCTCAGTCTTTCAATATATTAACACTGAAAAACATCCAATTTAGAAGACGAAATTAAATTTTGCAGCCTAGAAAACATGTGAACTAACAATTGAATTTCATTTAAAAAAAAAGAGGGAAAGAATGAGGAGAAAGAAAGAAAGAAAGAAAAAGAAAGAGATTGATTGATTGAAAAAATATCCAATTCAGAAATATGAAAATCTTTCTTACTGCACAAGTAAGGTCTCTGCCTTGGAAAAAAGGATGATGCCCAAAAACTAAACATGGGGCACAAAATCAACTCTTAGGGGTATTCAGGCTCAATCTTAGAATGCTGTACTAGAGTTCCTTAAATTCCTCCCTCAGTGATGAGGATTTTGGGGGGTATGTTGTAGAACACACTCTCTGGGGAAAGAAAATATCCCTAGCTGTGGGGAAAATAGGTACCCAGAGATGAAAAGTTAATAGAGGGTTCCAATATTTACCATATTTTGCTATTTACTTTGTTAACGGTGATCACATAGGATAAAATATGGAAATAATTTACAACGTATTTCTTGAATCACAGATTTAGAGAAATAATTATAAAATTTTAATTTCCCTTGATATCACAATATAGTATCCAGTATTGAAGTATAGTAGAGAAAATAACTTTCAACATTAATGTGCACTGTTCTGGTAAAGAGTACATTTCTTAAGGGGGCAGGTTTGTTTGGAGGTTCCTATATCCATTTTTTTTTTATTTCCAGTAGGAATGGACATCTCTTTGCTCCTACAGTGATAAATATTTGTTGAATAAGGAAAGAATGAATACATGAGTGAATGACGGACATGGACCAAGATAAGTCAATAGATAGCTACAAATATTGTTATTTATCTGCTTGCTTTATTTCCCATTGCAGCATACCTTTAGAAAGGCTAGGGGTGCCTAGGTGACTCCGTTGGTTTCGACTCCCACTCTGACTCTTGATTTCAGCTCAGGTCACGATCTCACGAAGAGATGAAGTCCAAGTTGGACTCTGCAGTGGGCATGGAGCCTACTTAAGATTCTTTCTCATGGGCTCACTCTCTCCCTCTCAAAAAAAAAAAAAAAAAAAAATAGAAAGTCTCTATTAGTCAGCTTTTGCTGTAGCAAGAAAACAATCCCTAAATCAATAGTAAAAAAAATGCTGCATTACAACAATAAAAAAATTATTTTGCACTCACAATTCTGTAGGTCAGTTCTGGTCTGTCCTGCCCTGCTCAGCTCTATTGTGTTCAGCTCCGCTCCTCAAGTTGTCCTACTCCACCACCCAGAAACAGCTTTCAACTGGAGAAAGTTATTCTCATGGAAGAAGAGAGAAGAAGACTTATTGACCTGCACAAGTGGGCTTAAATCTTCTATTCATACATGCTACACCTCATATAGGCTCCCATTCTCTTTGTCAAAGCAAGTCTCATGGCTAAGCCTGAAAAGGGGTGAGAGACTATACTGTACTCACAAGGAGACCTGGTAAGAATGAAGATATATGATGCTCCTACAGGAAAGAGTAGATTATTGAGGAAAATCATTTTCATGTTTTGATGCATTTTTATGTTATCTGAGAATCTAGAGATTCTCTAGGGTCTATCTATATGAGTGTCACACTCTTCTGTCATGATGGACATAAACCCCAGAATATTATTTTCCAAAAATTTTTAGAACCATCTTAACTTTGTGTGAACAAATATTTGTGAGATTTACATATTGTTTGAATTCTGAGGATGCATTTTAAAAACATATTTGTCTACTAAATAAGAATGCTCCTTTCAGGTATTTCCAATCTTCATGGGATATAAATATTTATCATTATTTATCCAGTTGACATATTCAATTGAAGCTCGAAAGCACAAAGTTTTAGGAATGTATATATAAACTGTGCAAACTTCTTAAAAATAAAAGAAAAAGAGGACATTACCAAAACTGTGAAAATGTTTTAATAAATTACAAGTTCTACTGTTAAAATAAATATGTGTCTCAAGTGGAAAAAAGTAAATTTCTGGAAAGTATACATTAGAGACAGAAGCCAAATACTTTTAAATATAACAGTCCTTCTCTAATTGCTCCTAAGACACTTAAGTACATGAGTTTCTTCTCTATAACTTGTAAAATTTAAAGTATGGAACACAATAGATAATTTATACTAGGTTGGTTAAGAAAAAACTAAGAATTCTTTCTACACACCCATGAAAAGTGAGAGAAATAAGAGTTAAACAACTTTCTATAACAGTATAAAATTAATTTTTAAATGAGTATGTCAGTTTACCTAAACTGATTTTGGAGACAGACATAATTCTGCCACTAAATGGAGAGTCACAGAATATTTTAAGGAGAAAATTTTCCAGTTACATTAATAGAAACATCCAATCTTCTTTAATCAATGGCACTTTAAACTCTGTATAATTATGTTAGGACTACACAAAATCACTTTTAAGATAATGACAATTTCTATTTAAATAATCCTAATATTTCTATTTAATAAAAATTATTTATGTCAAGTTATATCAGACTATCTGCAGAATTGGACAGAGTTGATTAAATACTGATAATTTTGTTTTCCCTCACAAAGCAATATTTTTATTTTGGATGTAACCTGGAGCTGAATTATTTTTTAAAAAAAATTTAATGTTTATTTATTTTTGAGACAGAGAGAGACAGAGCGTGAGTGGGGGAGGGGCAGAGAGAGAGGGAGACACAGAATCCAAAGCAGGCTCCAGGCTCTGAGCTGTCAGCACAGAGCCCAATGCGGGGCTCAAACTCAACAAACCGTGAGATCCTGACCTGAGCCAAAATCAGACGCTTAACCGACTGAACCATCCAGGTGCCCCTGGGAGGATAATATGCTCTATCTAAAGGGTGTAGAAAGCTGGGCAGAAGCACAAGGGACCTCGCACGTAGTAGGGAAAACAAATACTGGGAAGCAAAGACCCATCAAGGGCAAAATTGACACCTAATCCCAACCACCACTCCCTGTCATCAGTCAGATTTGGGGGAAGAGCTGTGTTAAAAGGGAATTTATGATGTTGTACACTCTGATGCATATTATGTTAAACCCTCTTCTGTCTCTTTCTGCCTAAGTAAATGCATCTTGTACACTAGTGTTTAGGAGACTAATATTGTTTCAGTGTGGTGAAAGGATGCTGAGTTGATTACCACGTAATAGTTGTTTTTGGATGGCAGCAGAGTGAACATAAGAAAAAGTCAGATATCTGAAGGATGTGAATTCTAATATCTGTATATCTATCTAGAAATTGGTATGTGTGTTTCTTCATATAAAAATAAGTATACACAATACCTATATTGAAAACTAGTGCTCATATGGCACTTGAGAACCGCAAAGTATTTTTATGTACTTAGCTCTCACAAGAACCCTACGGAGTAAACGTTTATATTACCTCATTTCACAAGAGTGTTATTACGTGTTATTCCCAGGAGTCAGAGAAATCAAGACTGGAACCTGGGTCTCCACAAAACAGAATTCTTACAAATCACTTAAAATAAAGAGCAATGTTTGAAAAAGACATAAGCGTTGATCGCTACATAAATGTTTCCAGTGGAGAACATTATACCCAGGCATCTGTCATTGTGACCTTTAAAGAGGTACTAGAAATGTCATGTCTAATCTAAATAGCATACCCAATACATGCTGAAGTGTTCCACAAAGTCTAAGCTGGGGACAAACAAAGACAATCTGTCAAGCCAGCTGTTCCCAACATTTGACAACACACTCTCCTTCAGCAAAAAAAAAAAAAAAAAGTTTGTCTCTGATACTGTTCTCCACTCAGTGGTGATAATTGCCACTATGCCAATTTTTCACATATTTGAGGATTTCCATATATCTAATCCAATACATGTGGGGTCCCTATTCAACAGGGTGAACACAGCCCTGCTAAGCCACTTTGGCTTATAATGTAATTAGAACTTGAATTTGTAGATAATTTGATTTTTTTTCTTTTTTTCTTTTTTTTGCTTATGGATCAGAGAGAAAGAAATAGGGCAAAATGCCACTAGAACAATTTCATACTTTTCTTTCTTCCAACTCCAAGTCATTTATCATTTATTATAATATTGTTTTTTTTTTCATTTAAGCTGAATGTTCAAAATGCCAGCATTATAATAGGAAAATACTGATTGATTACATTTTGCGTGAAGTTAATCTCTATTAAGACACCTCAAGCTGCTTTCTGCTTTTTTTATTAGAGAAAAACACTAAAGAAATGAAAATATGAAGAAGAGAATAATTATTGTATGCCTATTTAATAACTGAATAAAATGTAGAAATTCCTTTAAAATTGGTTTTGAAAAACATATTTTATCAGATAGTAATACAAAATTAGCCTGAAAAGAAACGAAAGGGAAAGGAGTGATCGAGAATGGAGCAGAAATGAAAGAGAATGAGGAAAGAGAAATTAGGATATGAATCGAGCTGTGAGGAGATCCGCAGGCAAAATGAGCAAAACAAATGCCATCAATCTTTTACATTTCATAAAGTTCAAATTAAAATAGAGAAAATATATAACACATATTTGGTAAAAAGGAAATGAATGTATCAGTGATTGATCTTTGGTATCGTAATGGGATAGCAGAGACTGGTAGTTGCCCAACCCTCATTTTCCCTTTCTTCCTCATTACTCGGGTTAGGAATGTGCCCTGTTAGAGTAGATTTGTTGTTACCTCTTAAAATTAGAAGTGGCCAGCTAGCTACGCTCTAACCATGGGATATAAGTAGAAATACTGAGTGATACTTCTAGGAAGGTCCATCTGTATTAAGTTTGTACTAGGTTACCCTGAATTAAAACAATGATTCAACAATCTCAATGATTTACAACATGACTTATTGTAAATAATGATTCATACCTTGCTCATACTGTGTTATTGGTGTCTCAGCTGTTCTCCGCATATCTTTTATCCAAGGATCTCATTTAAAGAAGCTTCTCCAATCTGGGACATGCTATTTTCTTGGGGAAAAAAGAAGAAATTTCAAAAGCAGCTGATGATTATTAAAGCTTATGTGGCCTATGGGATACCCATTCTCATTCTATAGGTGAAAACAATTCTCATGACCAAACCCAAATCAGTGGGTGGGGATATACTATATTTGGATATAATACATTTGGTATAAATATGAGAAAAATACACATTTTAAAAGAAAATCTACTTTAAAACTTATTTTCTAGAAAAGATGAATAATGATTAATGTGAAAACATGAGTTGCTGTGTATAATTATAGTTCTGAGTACTGGTTTTCCTCCAGCTTTGAGGGCTGTGACATTTTCATTAAATTTATACATATTTATGCTTATATATGTAAAGGATTAGAAAAATACACAAGATTATATTTATATGATTCTATTGCATCTCACTCTAGGAAAAAAGTATCTATGAAAACCATATGTTGTGAAAGACCTTTGGGCAATGGTAACCTGAAGCATTCTGGCATTCCCCTACACTATAGAAAATGATACAAAGCTAAATAAAATTATCAAAACCAACAATTTTAAGTAATAAAAATCACCCAAAGGAAGGCAATAAATTGAGAAATATTTATTCCTGAGAAACAACAAATGTCTGGTATAAGAAGGCAAGTATTTGTGGCCATATTGGCTGGTAAATCTCAACTCAGGTGAAAACTATACTTGTACCATTTTGAAGTTGATAAGATAATCCTCCAATTTTGCTATAAGCAATGGCACACTAGTTAAGCACTGAATACAGGCTAAATGGAGTAACAATCTTCCGCTTTGCTAGCCAAAAAATTACCAACTCAGTTTCTAATGAATAGGAAAAATCCATATTATTGTTAGCCGGAAATTACGAACTTTGTCAAGAAGTTTGGAAGTCCAATCAGAAATTAATTGAAGGGAGCCTGAGTGGCTCAGTTGGTTAAGCTTCTGACCGGTTCAGGTCATGATCTCGCTGTTTGTGAGTTCGAGCTCTTCATGGGGCTCTGTGTGAACAGCTCAGAGCCTGGAGCCTGCTTCAGATTCTGTGTCTCCCTCTCTCTGCCCCTTGCCTGGTTGTGCTCTGTCTCTTTCTCTCTCTCAAAAATAAACATTAAAAAACTTAGAAATTAATGGAGAGATATAGGAATATCTAGATATTCATCACAGATGCCCAAAGTATTCATCAGTGGAATGGTACCACCAGTAGAGTATGAAAGCCAGGAAGACCTGAGAACTGGCAGAAATGTTGAATATGATCTTCAGCCACACACAACTGGATTAGCAGCTGGAAAATCCTACTAAAAACACAGTTCACATTTACACATACTTCTCATACATATAATGTGGTACTTTCAAAGAATGTTTGAAAACTTGATGACTTGATGATGAAAAAATGCTATTTCAAGCCTCAAGGAAATTTCTGAATTGTTTGTATAGAAAAACATTGTAAGAGATCCTAATCCGAAACAAGAGAAGCAATGAAGCAATGTGGAACTAAATGTTCTGTGTAACGATATAAAACTTATCTTTCTGAACTGCAGCCCTGAGTACATCACCAAGCTAAAGGCAATTCTGAGAGAAGAGAAAACTTATTTTATTTTTCTCATCTATTTGAACCCTGGAAGAGGCTGAATACCTGTTTGGGGTGATGATAATAGTCATTGGTAGTTGTTAGGGGGGGTGTGGGAAGTGGAGAATTGAGTCCTTTTAACATTTTAGTAGGCTTAGACAATGATTAGCAGAAAACCAGCCAAAGAAGAGCAAGACACAGATAGCTATTCCAGAGAGAGCGATATCAATTGTCTTGTTTCAGGAATTTCTCATTTTATTTCCCATGTAATATGTCTAACCTTTCAAACATGTGATTTCCAAAACTAATTAAAACTTTAAAACATGACCTTTGGCAATAAAAATTGAACTTAGGGTCACCCTAACAATGATTGGCTAGGGTATCTGAAGGACATTCAGGATGGATTTCCAGACCATGCAAGCTTTCCCTTAGAATTCTTAAAAACAAAACAAAACAGGATGCATGGGTGGCTCAGTCAGCTAAGAAGCCAACTCTTGATTTTGGCTCAGGTCACAAGTTAATAGTTCCTGAGACAGAGCCCCATATTGGGCTCTGTGCTGTGCTGACAGCACAGAACCTGCTTGAGATTCTCTCTCCCTTTCTCTCTGCCCCTCCTCTGCTCACATGTGTGCTCTCTCTCTCTCTCTCTCTCAAAATAAATAAACAAACATTAAAAAAAACAAAAAGTGAAAAAGAAAGATATAGAGAAAATTTTACAAAATACTTTGGATGGAAAGCTCAATAAAAGAATGCAACTGTTGCAGTCTTGTTGGACAGGACCTTAAACTTTCATTTGGGTATTAGAGGAATGGATTATATTCTGAAACACGTAGGATTTGAGAATATTCATACTTCATTTTGGGATCCTCTCTACAATTATTTTGAACACTGATGTACCATTTACCTATATGTTAGAGTAATCTCTGTCTTCCATATTGACCAGTCTCACCATCATGGCCAGCGTTGGATAAATGGGCCAGGGAATAAAAACAGACCTTGGCCAGGTGTTTACAGCTGTTGGGTTACCACCATATAATAAGATGTTAATTGTTAAAATTACCTCAGCATGATAATGCTGGGCGGATGCATTATTTGAGAGTGACTTTTTCAGAAGCAATATCCAAAGATCATTGTATATACACTGATTTTTAGGATTTTTCCTTTGATGCTACCTTCCAAAGGTGTTTTTCTGAGGTTTTATGACTCTGGTAAACAGCCACAGCTATCATATGGAAAGTACCTGTGCCAGATTATAATACTGCTCTCAAGTAAGTGCTTTCTTGTCCATATATCACTTTTTCCTTCCTCTTAGCTTGAACCTGCAGGAATCAGATGTACCAGAATGAAGACAGAAATCATGAAACAGGGAGGAAAAGAATAAAGAAGCTGATCACACATTTTTTTATTTATAATCATTTTTTAAGCCTCATTTGGGCCCAAGAGAAAGATACTTTTAAGTGAATGAGAGGTAAACATTTTTATTTAGATCAGAATGGATTTTTCAAATAATTGAGAATGAAAATTTAATACCTGAAAGTGAGTTAGAAATCTATGGTATCTGCCTAAATTGTCTTTCAGTGATAGACAGGAAAATTCATGGGATGCCTGGGTAGCTCAGTTGGTTAAGTGTCCGACTTCAGCTCAGGTCATGTCTTACGGCTTGTAGGTTCGAGCACCACGTCGGGATTTGTGCTGACTCAGAACTTGGAGCCTGCTTCAGATTCTGTGTCTCTGGCTCTCTCTGCCCCTCTCCTGCACATGCTCATGCTCTGTCTCTCTCAAAAATAAATAAATGTTAAAAAAATTATTAAATAAAAAATAAAGAAAGAAGGGAAAATTCAAAATAGTATTGAAACACAATATTGTAAGAAAAACAATGCTGTTTTATAATTGCACCCCAGGGAATCATTCTCATTTAGGCTAATGATTTTAATAGCACTCTGAATAAACTGTATATTGGATATATGTATCTGCTTGTGTACAGTTTTTAACATAATAAGAATATACTAGAATGTAATCTCCACAGAGCAAGAAATTTGTTTTGTATATTGTTATACTTCTAACACACAGGATACCACCTAGTATATTAACTTTATTGAAGAAAAAATGTTATATCTATGATTCTGTAACCTGATTTTTCCTGTAGCATTATAATTATGAACAGATATCTTATACCAATTACTCTTCAACTTATGTGTGATTCTCTCCTGATTGGATCTAGATTGTTACATATGTATATCCATAAAAGAAGAACTCCATAGTAATTTTACAACTGTTTAATATTCCATTAATTTTGAATTTAACCATATATGGAAGCAATTTGCTAGTGATAAAAATTCAACTTGTTTTAAAATTATGGCATTATAAATAATATATGCTGAATATGCTTTTGTATATGTATTTGAGCACTGGTGATTTGACAGTCTTAGGTTAAATCATAACAATTAAGCATACTGGATCAAAGAGTATATTATTTTTTATAAGCCATTCTATGTGATTAACATGTAAGAGGAAAAAATATCTTATAGATAAGCATTTGTGAAAAACGTAGAAAAGTCCAAAAAAATAAAAATAGTAGTTAGAATGTAACAAGGTGTTATGGATCTTTTGTTTGTCTTTCTTATATTATAAATATAAGATGATTATAAGTGCTTTTATCTTCTACTTCCTTCCTCCTTTTTGATATTAAGAGCTGGGAATATTTCAGAGTTTCATTATAAAAGAAGACTTTTTTTCAGTTTGCTTCTAAAGTTAGTAAACTTAAAAATGAAAGCAAAAGATACAACAACATTTTATGTTTATTTTATGCTACTTTCTTAGTTCTGTGCACTGAAATATGTTAACTTATTTCAGTGGAATGGCTGTTTTGGGAATTTGCTTAATGATTTACTACTTTATGAGATATTCCTCCCTAGCCTTAGTGAATTCTTTTTTATAATTTGTTTGTCATAATTGCTACTTTAGCACATTATTAGGTCATACACAGTATGCTAAATATTATCCTGTATTCACAAAGTCAGTATGGAATATGTCCACATACTGGTAAAATGCACCAAAAAATACTCACTTTGAAATTTTTTTTTTTTAATTAGGAGAAATTTCAAAATTGAACTTTGGTCTGTCTCTCTAAGAATTTCATATTGTATGGTAATATTCTAAGCATATCCACATTGGGTTTCTATAAATTAACCCTTAACTAGACCCCTCACCTCTAATATAATCTTTCTACTTTTTTCTGAAATTTTCATATGACTAAATTTTACAAATGTTGAAAAGAGCTGACTGTATTTCAATCTTCATAAAGTACTTTTAAGTTTATAAAGCACTAAGTTGTCTTATGAATAGTATAAAACTAATCTTGTACATCATAAAAGGCTATATTAGTTGAATCAATTTATGTAGACAAGTAAAAATATTTATAAAGAAAGTAGAAAACTGCAAATATTATTATTATATATAATAAAAGGAATTTGAAGTACTTTTCCATCAATAACAATTTATAAATCCTAGCAAGCAGCTTAGTATACATACCAGATAGTGGATTTTGCATTTTCTATGTCTCATGATTTTGATTTGCTTTAGGATATCACTTTGGTAGTTAATTTGTGATTGTGTCAATGATAATTTTGTTGTTGTTGTTGTTTATTTAAAAAAATTGTCCTTTTGCAGTAGGCTGCTTGCACATTAGCTCCCATTTACCCCTACTCCCTGGTGATCTCACCATAGTGCAATTCGTAGCCTTGAGTGTGGGTTTCACCTAGTTTTTGATTCTAGCAAATATAATAGAGAAAAACTGATAAGATGTCACTTCCAAGACTGAGATACAAAAATCTGTAACTTCCATCTTATTCAAACCCTCTCTCTTTCTTGCTCTTTTTGCATGTCCACTCTGATGAAGCAAGCTACCATATTGTGAGGTATGGAAGTCATAAATTGAAACAAACTTTCCTCCAATTCAGCCTGAAAGTAACTGCAGCCCTGGTGAAAGCCCTACCTGTATTCCTGTGAGAATGCAGAGGACCCAACTATGCCCAGTCTAGATTTCTGACTCACATAACTGTGTGATAAGTATGGCCGCTCTAAGTTGCTAAGATTTGGGGTAAGTTTTATTAGGTAACAGTATATACTTAATGCATTCATCATGTGCTTTGATCTGCCATCTTGAACAATTTTAAATTAACATTTTTTTTTTTTTTTTTACCGGGCAGTGAAATGAACTATCCCTAAAATCAATCAGTATTGCAATTTATAGGCAAAAATGGGAAGTGTCTGAAATGCAAAAGTGAAAGGCAAAAATAGAAGTATTTTCCCTCTCTATTTTGTTTATTAACACTATCCTTGGACCCCATTTGTATCAGTTCTAGGAATGGGCTATCTAGAAAACAAATATCTTTAGAGTTACCTATTAAAAAAATTCCAGTGGATCCAATCTCAACCAAAATGAAATCTTAGTGAAAGTGATGAGATTTTTGAGATTCCTTGTGCTTTTTAAGATGGAATGAGGTTGTATCTCTGTGATACCACCTCACACCAATCAGAGTGGCTAAAATGAACAAATCAGGAGACTATAGTTGCTGGAGAAGATGTAGAGAAAAGGGAACCCTCTTGCAATGTTTGTGGGAATGCAAACTGGTGCAGCCACTCTGGAAAACAGTGTGGAGGTTCCTCAAAAAATTAAAAATAGAGCTACCCTATTACCCAGCAATAGCACTGCTAGGAATTTACCCAAGGGATACAGGAGTGCTGATGCATAGGGGCACTTGTACCCCAATGTTTATAGCAGCACTTTCAACAATAGCCACATTATGGAAAGAGCCTAAATGTCCATCAACTGATGAACAGATAAAGAAATTGTGGTTTATATACACAATGGAATACTACTTGGCAATGAGAATGAATGAAATATGGCCTTTTGTAGCAACGTGGATGGAACCAGAGAGTGTTATGCTAAGTGAAATAAGTCATACAGAGAAAGACAGATACCCTATGTTTTCACTCTTTTGTGGATCCTGAGAAACTTGACACAAGACCATGGGGGAGGGGAAGGGGACAAAAAAAGTTAGAGAGGGAGGGAGCCAAACCATAAGAGACTCTTAAAAACTGAAAACAAACTGAGGGTTGATGGGGGGTGGGAGGGAGAAGAAAGTGGGTGATGGGCATAGAGGAGGGCACCTGTTGGGATGAGCACTGGGTGTTGTATGGAAAGCAATTTGACAATAAATTTCATATTAAAAAAATAATATGGAATGAGGATTATGTTGGCTCATAAGACTGACAACAAATCATTTAGATTGGTTATAAATGAGTTATACCAGCAAATGGTCCCAAAATAATTAATGGGATCAACTAAAAGATATTTTCTTCTATCAGAGGTAACATTCTGTTACTTACAAATAAAATAGTTATCTGGTGCAAAATGCCAGGGGTCTTGGTGGTGGCTTTCAGAATTGTTCATATTAAATCTAGGGAGAAATATAAAAATTGAATGAGGGAGAGTAGTTTGGGGGATGAATTATGGTAGTAGAAGAACTGAATAATGAAGAGTATATATAGTCATGTGTGCATTTTAAGTAAACTTTGATTGAAGTATATCACATACACATAAAAGTGCACAAATCGTAAGTGTACAACTCAAAAAATTTTCACAAAATTAACACACTATCAACACAGCATTCAAAAGAAGAAACAAAATAGTACCTACATTCTAGAAGCTATTTTCAAACTCTAGTCTAGTCACTACATTCTTAGAAGGTCAACCACTAATACAGCCCATTATCTTTTGCCTACTTTTAAGTTTTATGTAATGGAAATATACATTATGTATTCTTGAGTCTAGCTTTTTCACAATGCTATCTGTGTTTGTGAGATTTGTTTTTGTTGATGTTTATAGCTGTAGTTCATTCATTCTCATTATGGCACAGAATTGCATTGCATAAATATACCATAATTTATATATCCATTTGAAGTTAATGGGCATTGGTTTGCTTCTAGTTTGGGGCAATTACAAACAGTGCTGGAATCAACATTTTTTTAAGTGTCTTTTGGTAAACATTTGTATATAATTTTGTTGGTTATAGACTTGCAATAGAATCGCTGAGTCATTAGCATGAGAGAGTTCTGTGTTGGTAGATAATACCAAAAGGTTTTGCAAAGTGGTTATATCAACTTATATTCACAGTTTATGAAGTTCCATTTTTACACATGCTAAATAACATATAATATTATCCATCTTTTAAATTTTACTTGTAGGGGTAGGGGAGGTAGATAATGATATTAATTGAGGTATTGATGTGTGTGATATTTTCTGGTGTAAATTGATGTTGAATATTTTTCATGGTTATTGGCCTGATTGATATCCACATTTATAAAGCATTTTTTTCAATCCATTTGCCCATTTTAAATTGTGTATTTCTTTTTTATAGATTTGTTAAAATTTACTAAACATTTTAAATATGAGTATTTTTCTCATATATGCATTACCCTGTCTTTAAATGTTTGAAATAATTAAACAGTGATAAACTTAGGCCTGAAACTTTCTTTTTAAAAATATTTAATTAATAAATAAGTCCTGTGAAAGGTACAGGAATATTCAGATTTTTCATATCCTCTTGTACTTATTTGGAAAGTTGAGATTTCAATTGATGCAACCATTTTATCTAATTTACAAATTTTTCCTTAAATATTTAAAAATATATTTTTAAGCATAAAGAAAATGCAGATACTACCATAAGGCCTCAATTTGTACTTAAAAGTATCAGTGAAATTAAATCAGAGAACAATAAAATAAAAAAAAAATATTTATGGTCAAACTGATCCTAATGAGTTATATAAGAGAAGTATGTCTAAAGAAATGTTTGCAGCTAAAGCAAACATTCTATACGTGTTCATATTTATAGAGCTCTGGGTAGCTACCCAGGACTGGTCAAGAGCATCATTAAAAATTCTAAAATAACTAAATGCCTACAGTTCTCCAGCTATCCTTCATGGCACATGCTACAGAGGTACATGAATAAAAATTATAATTGATTGCAAAATCAGTACATGCATTTGAGAGCCTCTTCCTTCTTGAATTCTGGAGGCTCACTTTTGAACCTTTCTTATCTCTGCCAATGGAGTCAATATATAAAGAGCTTGTCATCTCTGATACGAATTTAAATAATCCTCTTTGTATCTAAGTTTCAGAGAAATTTCAAAAATGTAAACATTGGAACACAAAAAAGAGCAAAGCACACTGTGATACAATAAGAAATATATATTTGGGAGACGCCTGGGTGGCTCAGTCAGTTAAGCATCCAACTCGGCTCAGGTCATTATCTCACGGTTTGTGAGTTTGAGCCCCACATTGCGCTCTCTGCTGTCAGCACAGAACCCACTTCATATCCTCTGTCCTCCTCTGTCTCTGACCCTCCCTCCTCTCAAAAATAAATAAACTTTTAAAAAAAGAAATATATATTTGTTTTTTGTCCCCAGTTCCTGACACAGGCTTTTAAACCCGTGAAATCGCCAAAGTGATAAGTGTCTTTTGTATGCTAATGAGATGTGTGATTGCTAGGGGTACCTTGGTAGCTCCGGAATGGGAGCTCTTTACCAGAAAGACCAAAACATGATTATTGGAGCTTTCAGTCTCATGCCCTGACTTCTGGGAAGAGGAACAGGATGGGGTTGAGTTCAATTACCAAGAAGAAAATCCACACGTTTGGTGTCAGAAATGTGTGAGTAAAAACAGGTCACAAAATTAACAAAGGATAATAGCTCATACACTTAGAGCAGCTTGTCAGGGATGACGACTTCCTAGGTTGGTTTAAATGGCTGAATTAAGGGAGAGGAAGGCAAAGAGCATTGGATAGGATTTTCCAGGCATAGAGAGCAACAGGGAAAACCGTGGAACTTCCAGAAAGAATACAATATTTAGAGAACAACCAGTTTTCAGTACTGATGAATTAGATTATTTGTAAGGGGAAATTGGTAGGTGAGGGTGGAGATCTAAAACTTCAATCTTTTGCACTGGTAGAGTGATCTATACAGAGAACGGAAGCACTGTTTGCACTTAGAAACTTGTATGTCACTAGTGTCCATGATGAGGGATTTTATATTGATGTGTTGACAACGACATTTTAAGCAGTTCAAAGAATTATTATAGACAGCATCATAGCTGTCTTAATTTAATAGACTAAAATTCCAAAGCTATAAGGCAATTCATTCTCAGTTATTTCAGGCATATAAATAATTTTAAAAATTACATGTAACTGACAAGTATACACACACTATATCATTTATTTACATATTTGTTTATACCCAAATTTATTTATTTATATTTGGATTCAACCAAAGAAGCTTTTGCTAACCATGGTTGGTGCCCTACAATGTATAACAGATTTCCTCTTGAAATGACTTATGATGGGGCAGGTTTCAAGTAAAATCTTAGGTTATTTTGCTAGGCTGAGTTGAATGCCTCATTTGAATACATTTGAATAAATTTGGAAGAGCTCCTAGTTGAAAATTTTTGAATTCTACTATTTTCTCTTAACTCTGAGAATCTTTCAATATAACAAAACAAGTAGAGGCTTCTGGAAAAAAATTAAAAGTGGGCACCATTTTATTTTTTGCTTTGTAATTAAGCACTATTTACAATTATTAAGAATCTTAAAAGTGCCTGAAGTTCAAGAGTGACCATCACATTTGTCTTCCAGTATGCTGTAGAAATTTAAAATGTAAGGGCACTACTGGGTCCTGTCTCTTAGAAATACCCACCTCATTGATCATTCTCATTAACCACAGTCTCAGCGCTGTCCATGCCTATCAGATACCCTGTGATCAATGTTTTCTCCATGTGATTACAGATTAATTACATAAGGAAATGAGAAGACAGTAGGTCCCTTGCCTGAGAATGCTTACAGAACACTGTGATTCACTATACCCTGAGATTCAAATATCAAATTTTACATAGGAAATTAACTTTTCCCTGTTGGTATGAACATAATTAGTTTAATGGACCAGTGAGAAAGATTTAAAGATCATTTTATGGTATAGATTTTCTAGAGTTTCATAATCTTTCTTGAAAAAAGGCATAATTTCTCATACTTCATGTATGTATAACTTACACTTCTTTCAAATATGAGAGGACTTAGTTCCAACCAAGGAGAAATGGAAGATGGAACATTTTCCATCCTTAAAACAATTCTGAGGTTAAAGGGAAGAACATTCTTTCAAAAAGTATGCTTGAAATATGGCCACAGGGTAGAATTATGTTGAATACTATATGTTATATGCACATGGCTTTTCATAAATGTAAATTCTATATATGGCCTTTGGCCTTTCATTAGTGACAGTTACATACACATAGAGTTCTGATTTCAATGAAAATTTATGTTTTGAGCTGAATATGATTTTTTAAATTTCAAATGTATCTTTAAATTCTCAGAATTTTGCTTGTAATTTTAACTTAAAAAAATCAGAACATGGAAATGGCTTGTCATTTATTGATATTACCAATCAATTATTTAAGGAACAAGTAATAATTTCTGGAAAAAGAATTATAAAACATACATCCTGATTCTTGATAGTTTCCATTGTTTGTCTCAAATTTTAATTGTGTGGAATTTGATTACTTTTGATGATTGGCTACATGAAATTAATAGCTGTGCTTTCTGTTTGTTTATTTGTTTCCTTTTATTTTTAGATTGGCAGCTCTTTAATTCCAAAACTGTGTATTTATTATTTTTTGCTTAGCAATGGGAAAGTGTGAAAAGAAGATACAACATAGCACCAGAAATAAAGAATTAAAGGGCCTGACAACTTAAATCATGATTCACATACAGTTAACTGTATGTAAAATTAAATTAATATAACCCATTTTTGTGGGCATAAATATTAACGTTCAATTATTTCAGAGCAGAAGTAGCAGTGGATCTGTAATGTCTATTTACCTACCTACCTAGCTATCTGTCTATTCTGAGAATGACCAGACTATATTAACAGCATATTTAGAAGTGTTTTCTTGTGCATACAATATGTATAGACATACAGATAATACTAATAGTGTTCTATCTGTTTCTATTTCAGATATTACCACTGGTTAGGCAATTTCATGGTTCATACTAGTGTACAAGAGGGTCAGAAAAGACAGAATCTTCCTCTGTGCTACAGACATAAAACAGATTAAATAAATTATATCTTACTTTTATATTTAATCCCCAAGTCACCTAAACATGATTATTCCATGGCAGGTGGCCAATATACATTTGCTAAATTTTTATTTAATCCATTGGTTGCAATTCGATTGAAACATGGTTTGTAATTACAACAAATTTTCCTTTTCCTCTTTCAAGACTGAGTATAACTAGTAATCTCCTGGATATGAAGGAAGAATAGAATCTAATATGTATCAATCCAATTAAGTATGGCAAAAGTTTATATAATTGTTCATAATTGAAACCAAAAAAAGCTTTGAATAAAAATGCACTTGATTGGTTTTCTTGAGAAACATAATAGGATTGTCATATTAATAAGATTATTCACAATTTGAATATAAAGCATTCATGTCCCTTCCAATACTGGAAATGTTTAGAGGAAAGATTTATAAATGACAAATGCAGGAATTTGTATAAAGGCAAAAGTTTTGCCTCTGCAAAAAATGTTTTATTCATTTCTCTTTATGACTCTGTATGGGTTACATACTTGCTTACATATTTGACCTTTTATGAAAATCCATTGCTAGTAAAAGTCAAAGAATTTATTTTCGTGGTAAACAGATTGAGTAGCCATGAGCTGATGACTTGATCGTTACTTTTCTCTAAATGCTTTACTGTGCTGTGTACGTGCACAAGGATTTCTTAGAAGTTAAATATGACTCATTACATCTAAATTTAGACATTAAATACAATTATATTTACTATATGCAATTAGTTACCTTATAGTTAACTTCTAGATGTTTTAAAATCATTTTCATTATCTATTTTAGTCATAATTTTTAGTAGTTTCCTTGTACTAAATTTAAATGTTTTTTACATTTTTCCTGTGTTTTCAGGTAATGTGACTTTTATTTTTCTTTGACATTTCATAATCAATTTGTGATTTATAATGACAAAATTGGGGCCAAATTTAATTGAGGGGTGTGCATTTTGTAAAATGTTGAAACATTAAAATTTAGGATGTCACTTATAATCCATCATATGCATTTGGGATAATGTTTGCCATTTATCTGATTTACATGATAAATGGTGATTGTTGTAAACACATTTGATTTAGGGATATGAAGGTGGTGACTTTACTCTGCAGGAATTATGAATTCTTTTCTATAGCTGTATCATTACAATGGTCACTTACATATGCATTGGGACGCCACTACAATATCAATAAAATAATGTGCTACTAGTTTCTATACTTGTTTTAATGAGTAATTTTTGAACTAACACCAACATATTCTTAAATGTGTTAAATTCCAAAGAGCGCAGAATATATATGATATATATATGTATATATATAACAAATAACATATTTAAGAAAATATATTACATATCAAAGTAAATGAGCTCTAAGATATCACTTTATATATACACGTATGCACACCTATGTATACATATGTGCATATGAATATGTGTGTACATATCTTAGATATTCATATAAACACATATCATATTTTGAAAGCACATCAAATATAATATACCTAGGAATAAACCTAACCAGAGAGGTGAAACACCAGTACTCTAAAAATTATAAAACACTGATAAAAGAAACTGTAGATGACACAAAGAAATGGAAAAATATTCCATGCTCATGAATTAGAAGAACAAATATTGTTAAAATGTCTATACTATCCAAGGCAATCTATACACTTAATGCAATCCCCATTAAAATAAGACCAGCATTTTTCACAGAGCTAGAGCAAACAATGCTAAAATTTGTATGGAATCACAAAAGACCCCAAATAGCCAAAGCAACCTTGAAAAAGAAAAGTGAAGCTGGGGTCATCACAATTACAGACTTCAAGTTATATTACAAAGCTGTAGTAATCAAGACAGTATAGTATTGGCACAATAAGAGACACAGATCAATGGAACAGAATAGAAAACCCAGAAGTGCGCCCAGATGTTTATAGCAACTTTATCTATAATAGCAAAATTATGGAAACAGCTCAGGTGTCCATTGACTGATGAATGTATAAAGAAGAAATTGTGTGTGTGTGTGTGTGTGTGTGTGTGTATACATATTACTGTGTGCATATATATATATATTACTCAGCCATAAAAAAGAATGAAATCTCGCCATTTGCAATGACATGGATGGAGCTGAAGAGTATTATAAAGAGTATTATGCGAAGTAAAATAAGTCAGTCAGAGAAAAACAAATCCCATATGATGTCACTCATTTGGGAATTTAAGAAACAAAGCAAATGAATAAAGGGGAAAAATAGAGAAAGAGACAAACCAAGAAACAGACTATTAATTATAAAGAGCAAACTAAATGGTTACCAGAAGGAAGGTGGGTGGGGGAATGGGTAAAATAGGAGATGGGGTTTAAGGAGTCCATTTGCTGTGAAGAGCACTGGTTATTGTATGGAAGTGTTGAATCACTATACCGTATACCTGAAACTAATATTACATGAAATAAAGAAAGAAAGAAAGAAAGAAAGAAAGAAAGAAAGAAAGAAGAAACAAATATTTATATTGTAGCATAAAGCACACTACCAATTCTTTTATCAGTTCTTCACTGAAATTAACCACTAAAGTACGATTTTTCACAATACCATCCAGATTTTCCAACAGGTTTTTATAAATTCCCTACTGTTTTTTTTTTAATTATCCTTTCTATATTCAGCCTGAAATCTGCCTTCACACTTAAGACAATTCTGTTTACGTCTACTTGAACCCAATAATTTATACTTTGAGGATTCAAGTTTGTTTTTCGAGTTGTTGGCACTTGTTTGGGAAGATGAGTTAAGTCTTTAGAAATGCCAAGTTCCATGCTCTTCTGGCTATGGGTGAAAATACTGAATAGCTTATTGGAAACATAAATTGTGGAGCTTAGCAGAAATAGAAGTATTTTTTTGTGTATGTAGTTGTATGTGATAAAGGTGTGTGTGTGACTAAAACATTGGAATTTAATATGGAACGACAATCAGTAAATTGGCAGAATGAAAAATGTTTAAAAAATAAAAGCAAAACAGAATCCAAGGAATCACAAACATTGGAAAGACTGATGATAGGAGCAGAATATGAGGAGCAACACTCATTATTAATAGAACCAAGAGTAAGCCTCATTATAGAAGTCAAGACACATGAGGTTTCAAAATTAAGGAAACTGTAAGAATTACCAAATTTCTCCTTGTGGAAAAACAGAATATTATCTAAGAGGGGATTATTAGATTTAGCAATTGGGAGATAGTAATTTTAGTCACTACAGAGCAAATTGGAAACCAGATAATAGTTGATACTAGAATAAAAAGGATTTGAATAATTTAAGGTAGTCAATTTAATCTATTATTTTTAATAGACCTTCTCTGCATCACAATTCTGTAATAGTCAAACCATGAATAACTTAATAACTTTATGCCATAAATTATATGGAGCTCTTTTAATGTGTTCTATTATTCCACCTTCACAAATATTCCATGACTTAGTATACAGCCTTCATCTTATCTATATACAAACTACAGGAGGTTTAGGAATTTACCCAAGAATTCACAGGGGAGGAATGATGGAGATAGGGCATGAAATGATGTACATAGTCTGACACTGTGTTTTTGTCTGCTAAACTCACCCTTCCCTAGTATTCTGAATCTCCTCCACTGGGCTCTCTAATTTATCAGAATTTTGAATTATGAAAAGTACTGACTCCACCTTGTTATTATTTTTTCATGAAAATAGCTCTTAATCCCAGATTTCTAACAAGTCAGTATCAATGGCTTTCCTAGTTAATGGTACTTATGGTATTTATGTCTACTACAAAGGAAGGGTTACAGGAATAATTTTGAAAATATTTATCTTGTTTTCAGCCACTCCCTTCCACCCAAAATACAAAAATACTTGAATTTCTATTATTTTGTGTTGTCACCAGCCTTCAAGTTATCTATAAATACCTACCTGGAACTTTCTTAATCTGTGGTTTCAATTTTCTTTCATAAAGCTCTTTGTTATTTGTGTTTTTAACTCTGACAATGGAGCATTTTGAATGTATCTCATTATATCAAGTCCTCAAACTCCTTAAATATCATGCATTATCCTGAGATATTATCATGATCATCTATCATTACAGTTTTCAAAACAGAAATATCTATTGAGGCACTATCTCTGACCCAATAATTGGTCTCTCCTCACTCTATATTCTTTTTTTTAATATGAAATTTATTGTCAAATTGCTTTCCATACAACACCCAGTGCTCATCCCAACAGGTGCCCTCCTCTATGCCCATCATCCACTTTCCTCTCTCTCCCACCCCCCATCAGCCTTCAGTTTATTCTAAGTATTTAAGAGTCTCTTATAGTTTGGCTCCCTCCCTCTCTAACTTATTTTTTGTCCCTTTCTCCTCTCCCATGGTCTTGTGTCAAGATTCTCAGGATTCACATAAGAGTGAAAACATAGGGTATCTATCTTTCTCTGTATGACTTATCTCACTTAGCATAACACTCTCCAGTTTCATCCACGTTACTACAAAAGGCCATATTTCATTCTTTCCCATTGCCACATAGTACTCCATTGTGTATATAAACCACAATTTCTTTATCTATTCATCAGTTGATGGATATTTAGGCTCTTTCCATAATATGGTTATTGTTGAAAGTGCTACTGTAAACATGGGGGTACAAGTGTCCCTATGCATCAGCACTCCTGTATTCCTTGTATACCTCATAGGGTAGATCTAGTTTTAATTTTTTGAGAAACCTCCACACTGTTTTCCAGAGTGACTGCACCAGTTTGCATTCCCACCAACAGTGAAAGAGGGTTCTAGTTTCTCTACATCCTCTCCAACATCTATAGTCTCCTGATTTGTTCATTTTAGCCACTTGGACTGGTGTGAGGTGGTATGTCAGTGTGATTTTGATTTGTATTTCCCTGATGAGGAGCGACGTTGAGCATCTTTTCATGTGCCTGTTGGCCATCTGGATGTCTTCTTTAGAGAAGTGTCTATTCATGTCTTCTGCCCATTTCTTCACTGGATTGTTTGTTTTTCGGGTATGGAGTTTTGTGAGTTCTTTATAGATTTTGGATACTAGCCCTTTGTCTGATATGTCATTTGCAAATATCTTTTCCCATTCTGTCGGTTGCCTTTTAGTTTTGTTGATTGTTTCCTTTGCAGTGCAGAAGCTTTTTATCTTCATGGGGTCCCAATGGTTCATTTTGCTTTTAATTCTTTTGCCTTTGGAGATGTGTCAAGTAAGAAATTGCTGTGGCTGAGGTCAGAGAGGTTTTTTCCTGCTTTCTTCTCTAGGGTTTTGATGGTTTTCTGTCTCACATTCAAGACCTTCATCCATTTTGAGTTTGTTTATGTGAATGGTGTTAGAAAGTGGTCTAGTTTCATTCTTCTGCATGTTGCTGTCCAGTTCTCCCAGCACCATTTGTTAAAGAGACTGTCTTTTTTCCATTGGATGTTCTTTCCTGCTTTGTCAAAGATGAGTTGGCCATACATTTCTGGTCCAATTCTGGGTTCTCTATTCTATTCCATTGGTCTATGTGTCTGTTTTTGTGCCAATACCATGCTGTTTTGATGATTACAGCTTTGTAGTAGAGGCTGAAGTCTGGGATTGTGATGCCTCTTGCTTTGGTCTTCTTCTTCAATATTATTTTGGCTATTCAGGGTCTTTTGTGGTTCCATACAAATTTTAGGATTGCTTGTTCTAGCTTTGAGAAGAATGCTCGTACAATTTTGATTGGGATTGCATTGAATGTGTAGACACCTTTGGGGTAGTATTGACATTTTAACAACATTTAATCTTCCAAACCATGAGCACGGAACGTTTTTCCATTTCTTTGTATCTTCTTCAATTTCCTTCATAAGCTTTCTACAGTTTTCAGCATACAGATCTTTTACATCTTTGGTTAGGTTGATTCCTAGGTATTTTATGACTCTTGGTGCAATTGTGAATGGGATCAGTTTCTTTATTTGTCTTTCTGTTGCTTCATTATTAGTGTATAAGAATGCAACTGATTTTTGTACTTTGATTTTGTATCCTGCGACTTTGCTGAATTCATGTATCAGTTCTAGCAGACTTTGGGTGGAGTCTATAGGGTTTTCCATATATAACATCATATCGTCTATGAAAAAGGAAAGCTTGACTTCATCTTTGCCAATTTTGATGCCTTTGATTTCCTTTTGTTGACTGCTGATGTTACGACTTCCAACACTGTGTTAAGCAACAGCAATGAGAGTGGACATCCCTGTCGTGTTCCTGATTTCAGGCAGAAAGCTCTCAGTTATTCCCCATTGTGGATGATATTAGCTGTGGGCTTTTCATAAATGGCTTTTATGATGTTTAAGTATGTTCCTTCTACCCCAACTTTCTCGAGGGTTTCTATTTTTTTTTTAATTTTTTGTATCTTTTTTTTTATTTATTTTTGAGACAGAGAGACAGAGCATGAATGGGGGAGGGGCAGAGAGAGAGGGAGACATAGAATCGGAAGCAGGCTCCAGGCTCTGAGCCATCAGCCCAGAGCCTGATGCAGGGCTCAAACTCACGGACCACGATATCGTGACCTGAGCTGAAGTCAGACGCTTAAACAACTGAGCCACCGAGGCACCCCTGGAGGGTTTCTATTAAGAAAGGATGAATTTTGTTAAATGCATCGATTGACAGGATCATATGGTTCTTTTCTTTTATTAATGTGATGTATCACATTAATTGATTTGCGAATATTGAACCAGCCCTGCAGCTCAGGAATGAATCCTACTTGATCATGGTGAATAATTCTTTTTATAAGCTGTTGAATTCATTTGCTAGTAACTTATTGAGAATTTTTGCATCCATATTGATCAGGGATATTGGCCTGTAGTTCTCTTATTTTGCTGGTTTTCTGTCTGGTTTGGGAATCAAAGTAATGCTGGCTTCATAGAATGAGTCTGGAAGTTTTCTTCCCTTAATATTGTTTGGAACAGCTTGAGAAGGATAGGTACTATCTCTGCTTTAAATGTCTGGTAGAATTCCCCCAGGGAAGCCATATGGCCCTGGACTCTTATTTCATGGGAGATTTTTGATAACTGATTCAATTTCTTTGCTCTTTATGGGTCTGTTCAAATTTTCTATTTCTCCCGTTTGAGTTTTGGAAGTGTGTGGGTGTTTAGGAATTTGTCCGTTTCTTCCACATTGCCCAGTTTGTTGGTATATAATTTAGCATAGTATTCCCTGAAAATTGCTTGTATTTCTGAGGGATTGGTTGTCATAATTCCATTTTCATTCATGATTTTATCTATTTGGGTCCTCTCCCTTTTCTTTTTGAGAAGCCTGGCTAGAGGTTTATCAATTTTGTTTATTTTTTCAAAAAACCAACTCTTGGTTTCATTGATCTGCTCTACAGCTTTTTTAGATTCTATATTGTTTATTTCTGCTCTGATATTTATTCTTTCTCTTCTTCTGTTGGGCTTGGGGTGTCTTTGCTGTTCAGCTTCTATTTCCTTTAGATTTTGTATTTGGGATTTTCCTTGTTTTTTGAGATAGGCCTGGATTGCAATGTATTTTCCTCTCAGGACTGCCTTCGCTGCATCCCAAAGCGTTTGGATTTTTGTATTTTCATTTTCATTTGTTTCCATATACTTTCTTTTTAATTTTTTTTCAACGTTTATTTATTTTTGGGACAGAGAGAGACAGAGCATGAACGGGGGAAGGGCAGAGAGAGAGGGAGACACAGAATCGGAAACAGGCTCCAGGCTCTGAGCCATCAGCCCAGAGCCCAACGCGGGGCTCGAACTCAGGGACCGCGAGATCGTGACCTGGCTGAAGTCGGACACTTAACCGACTGCGCCACCCAGGCGCCCCTCCATATACTTTTTAATGTGTTCTCTAATTGCCTGGTTGACCCATTCATTCTTTAGGAGGGTGTTCTTTAACCTCCATGCTTTTGGAGGTTTTTCAGACTTTTTCCTGTGGTTGATTTCAAGCTTCATAGCATTGTGGTCTGAAAGTATGCATGGTATGATCTCAATTCTTGTATACTTATGAAGGGCTGTTTTGTGACCCAGTATGTGATCTATCTTGGAGAATGTTCCATGTGCACTAGAGAAGAAAGTATATTCTGTTGCTTTGGGATGCAGAGTTCTAAATATGTCTGTCAAGTCCATCTGATCCAATGTATCATTCAGGGCCCTTGTTTCTTTATTGACCGTGTGTCTAGATGATCTATCCATTTCTGTAAGTGGAGTGTTAAAGTCCCCTGCCATTACCACATTCTTATCAGTAAGGTTGCTTATGTTTGTGAGTACTTGTTTTATATATTTGGGGGCTCCTGTATTCGGCACATAGACATTTATAATTGTTAGGTCTTCCTGATGGATAGACCCTGTGATTATTATACAACGCCTTTCTTCATCTCTTGTTACAGCCTTTAATTTAAAGTCTAGTTTGTCTGATATAAGTATGGCTACTCCAGCTTTCTTTTGACTTTCAGTGGCATGATAAATAGTTCTCCATCCCCTCACTCTCAATCTGAAGGTGTCCTCAGGTCTAAAATGAGTCTCTTGTAGACAGCAAATAGATGGGTCTTGTTTTTTTTATCCATTCTGATACCCTATGTCTTTTGGTTGGCGAATTTAGTCCATTTACATTCAGTGTTATTATAGAAAGATATGGGTTTATAGTCATTTTGATGTCTGTAGGTTTCACGCCTGTAGTGATGTCTCTGGTACTTTGTGGTCCTTGCAACATTTCACTCACAGAATCACCCTTAGGATCTCTTATAGGGCTGGTTTAGCAGTTTTGAATTCCTTCAGTTTTTGTTTGTTTGGGAATTCCTTTATCTCTCCTTCTATTCTGAATGACAGACTTGCTGGATAAAGGATTCTCGGCTGCATATTTTTTCTGTTCATCACATTGAAGATTTCCTGACATTCCTTTCTGGCCTGCCAAGTTTCAGTAGATAGGTCTGCCACTAGTCTTATGGGTCTCCCTTTGTAGGTTAGAGCGTGTTTATCCCTAGCTGCTTTCAGAATTTTCTCTTTATCCTTGTATTTTGCCAGTTTCTCTATGATATGTCATGCAGAAGATT
Source organism: Leopardus geoffroyi (assembly GCF_018350155.1). Lineage (NCBI taxonomy): Eukaryota > Metazoa > Chordata > Mammalia > Carnivora > Felidae > Leopardus > Leopardus geoffroyi. The sequence continues at coordinate 86,935,653 of NC_059341.1, read as the reverse complement.
GATTCAAATTACATATGAAGGGAGTTCTCGGTGCCTGTTGGATTTCAATGCCTTTTTCCTTCCCCAGATCAGGTTCTCAGCTATGATTTGTTCAAGTACACCTTCCACCCCTTTCTCTCACTCTTCTCTTCTGGAATTCCTATGATGTGGATATTGTTCTGTTTGATTGCATCACTTTGTTCTCTAATTCTCCCCTCATACTCCTGAATTTTTGTTTCTCTTTTGTTCTCAGCTTCCTTTTTTCCATAATTTTATCTTCTAATTCACCTATTCTCTCCTCTGCCTGTTCAAGCTGAGCTGTGGTCACCTCCATTTTATTTTGCACCTCATTTATAGCATTTTTAGCTCCTCATGACTATTTTTTAGTCCCTTGATCTCTGTAGCAATAGATTCTCTGCTGTCCTCTATGCTTTTTCAAGCCCAGCGATTAATTTTATGACTATTATTCTAAATTCTTGTTCCATTATATTGCTTAAATCGTTTTTGATCAATTCATTAGCAGTCTCTACTTCCTGGAGTTTCTTTTGAGGTGAAATTTCCTGTTTCCTCATTTGGTTAGTCCCTGCAGTGGCTCCAAACTGCAGGGCACTTCCCGTATGCTGTCTGGAGTAACTTGTATTGGTGGGTGGGGCTGCAGTCAGACCCGATGTCTGTCCCTAGCCCACTGCTGGTGCCACAATCAGACTGGTGTGTACCTTATCTTCCCCTCTCCCAGGGGCAGGACTCACTGTGGAGTGGTGTGGTCCCTATATGGGCTGCTTGCATACTGCCAGGGTTGAGGTGTTGCTTCGATGGGATCTGGCCAAGGGTGTATTAGACAGTGTGGATCCTCAAGGTGCACAGGGGTGGGAGGTGCAGGCTTAGCTCGCTTTGCTGTTGGTGGTCCCTTGTGGGAGGGGCCCTGCAGCACTAGGAGAAAGGCAGGCCCGTGGGAGGGATGGATCCACAGAAACACACTGTTGGGTGTTTGCGAGGTGCAAGCAATTTCAGGGACGGGAACTGGCTCCCTTTGGAATTTCTGCTGGGGGATGGGGGAGGGAAATGGAGCTTTCAGGCACCTTTGTTCCCCCTCAGAGCTGAGCTGTCTTCCAGGGTTCAACAACCTTCCCTCCCAGCATCCTCTTGCCCTCCCTGCTCTCCGAGAGCACAGCTGTTGACTTTTAACATTCCAGATGTTAAGTACCGCTGGCTGTTAGAAATCACAGAGTCCAGCCACTTTGCCAGGGGCTATGCTTGCCTGGGGGGGGGGTGCCTTTCCACAGCCCAAGCTCCCTCCCACCAGTTCATGTAGCACGCACCTCCTCTCGCACTTCTTACCCTCTTCCGTGGGCCTCTTGTCTATGCTTGGCTCCAGAGAGTCCATTCTGCTATTCTTCTGGCAGTTTTCTGGGTTATTTAGGCAGTTGCGGGTGGAATCTAAGCGATCAGCAGGACGAGGTGATCCCAGCATCCTCCTACGCTGCCATCTTCTTCTTTTTTTTTTTTTTTTATCTCTCCTCATCCTATATTCTAATGAGAACTATGAAAAGGCATGTAGATGCCTGCCAGTGACCTTTCTTACCCTTGCCTTCAATATTTCTGATACTTTCTTTGTTCATCTTTCTCCAAACAAAGATACTGGGATTGTGTATCAATTTACAGAAGCAGAATACAAAAATTTGTCTTCGCTCATGTTGTTCAGCCTGCTAAACAAGACACATGCCAACTGCTTTCCTCAAGACCAAAAAATGAAAAATAGAGTTAAATTGCATGGAGGCATATTTCCTACAAAATTATTTGTAATATTTTAAATTAGTCTTTTGCATTTCACATGTCTATCAAGGCACAGAAGTGAGAACAACATGGATGATGATGTGCAGTTAGACCTCCTACTGAGATGATACTTTTTCTGGAATGGTCTACATATTATGAGGAGATGATTGACCTTGGACCCTAGACCTCCAAAAACAGAAAAATGGCTCTGATATGCTTTATCAGCTAAAGTTCAAAGCTCAACAAACTATAAACCGATTTGCCTCCTCAGTCCTAATTAGCTCTCTAACTTCTCATTCATAAAATCAGGATCAACAGACACCTTCCCATGACCAAATACACAATTGTGGTATTGACACAAATCAAATATCAAATATTCCTAACACAGTGGGATATGTTAGTCATGAAAATCTATATATTTTTACATAAAGCAATTATAGGAATTAGAAAGAAAAGTGAATTCTGGGACATTTGGGTGGCTCAGTTGGTTGAGTGTCTGACTCTTGATTTTGGCTCAGGTCATAATCCCAAGGTTGTGGGCTCAAGCCCCACATCAGGCTCAAACTGAGTGTGAAACCTACTTGGGTCTCTTGCTCTCTCTCTCTCTTCCCCTCATCCCTGGTCATGTGTGTTCTCTCTCAAAAATAAAATAATAAAATAAAATACAAAAGAAAAGAAAATTCTAATGAATGTCTAGAAGAATATAGAAAAGAGATATTCCTATATATTACTGATGACTATAAGAGTGTGGTAACAGCAGCCTTTCAGCTGTTTAGAATAGCAGGCCCAACATCCTGGAAGTATAAAAACCCAGCTATTCTAGAACACCAGTGAGATATGTACATCCCAGAGTTTGGATTTAAAGAAACCCAACCCATATTCCCATTTTAATGGGGAGGTACTCATGTATACAGAAATGAGTGAGTGAATGAATGGATGTACACCTAGATGTACCAGTCTAGATGCACACAACACAGTGGTGATGCCAGGGCACTCAATATTATAATTGAGAAGAGTTTAACAAGAACAAACTATTCACAAAGGGTTTAGGGAAAGGAAGGCACAGCACGTCAAGGCTGGTGACAACAGAAAACTGTGACACCACTCAGCCTGAAATCACAAGGGAAAGGAGCAGCCTCTGAACCCAGAGACCTAGCTTTATGGAATCGACAGCTGGAAGAGCTGTTTTCTCCCCTGGAAAAATAAAGCCTGTGCACGGGAACCCAGTGAAAGGAGCCTGGGTAACAAATACTCTGATGTTATTTCCTTCCCATCTTCTTAACTTCTGCTAGTGCCTTCAACAAAAGGAACCAAAGTGAAAGGCAGAGAGCAAGGAAAGCATCCAGGATGCAGATCGAAGCTGAGAAGTATGGGATGGTTTTGGTGAGACAAGAAAGATATCTAGTACAATGGTAAAATGCATTTTCAGTGAAAATTTATTCTTCCACCTATCACACATGTGAGATTGTGTTTAAAAGTCTGAACTGGGGGCGCCTGGGTGGCGCAGTCGGTTAAGCGTCCGACTTCAGCCAGGTCACGATCTCGCGGTCTGTGAGTTCGAGCCCCGCGTCAGGCTATGGGCTGATGGCTCAGAGCCTGGAGGCTGTTTCCGATTCTGTGTCTCCCTCTCTCTCTGCCCCTCCCCCGTTCATGCTCTGTCTCTCTCTGTCCCAAAAATAAATAAAAAATAAAAAAAAAAAAAAAAAAAAAAAACGTTGAAAAAAAAATAAAAGTCTGAACTGTTGGAAATGAAATTGGGTAGGGGGAAGATAGGGCTTTAATTTTATGTGCCTCTTAGTCAAGGAATGAGTGAGACAGTGAATAAAGGTAATTTTTAACTTCTTTTTGGTATTTTCTATGTTTACCAAAGTCCCCTTATAAAACTAGCACTAAGTTTGAAATAACAGTGGAGATTTAATAAAATAGTAAAACTGTGCCTAATTGATGTTTTATAAATTAAATTTAGTTCCAACATAGTAGAATTAACCATCACCAAACATTTATCATTTGGAAAATTCAATTCTTTTTTTAGTCAGGGCTTTTAAATACCAATCATACATAAATAATTCACAACATAATTCACACTCATAGACTGAATAGATTTAAGAGAAAAGAAGGGGAAGTCTAATTAAGTTTTTCCTATATGCTAAGAAATTTGTTAAATGCTATTACATAAACTATCTTAATATATAAATCAATCTTGGAAGGCACAGATTTGCCTTCTCTATTCATATAAGTGGAAAAAATTAAGTTTACAAATTTGAAAGTATTTGTTAATGTACTAAGGGAAATAGAATTCCTTATCTGTTTTATTAAATATATATTTTTGAGAACTTAATATTTTTCAAGAATGGGTCTAAACAGGGAATAATGATTCCAAAAGGAAGTAAAACCTCCTACAATGATTTTCATCCACTGTGTGCATTTTTACTTTTAATAAGTCAAACATTTGAAACGAAAAATAAATGCATAGAGGCAGTGAAATACCAGAACATTATCACTGACATTATATGGATAGATGTTTGTGGAAACATTTTTATGAAATAATGTCATTCAATTGAATAAATGAAAAACTACTTTGGAAAGTAAATGCAAGAACTGTGTTTGCAGTAGCTTGTAGTATACAGATACTAATGACCGTGGAGGAAAAAGGTATTTTGAAAAATATATATGACTGTTTCAGAATTTTTTTGCATAGATATCCTACAGACTGCTGTATTAACAAATGGAAAAAAAGCATTTGATCTTAGAAAGTATGTATTATTTAAATATTTTAATATTAATAATGATGTCTTTTTAGTTTTATGTGGGTGCTTCATAGACAACACAGAATTGAGTGCGTTTTGGAGAAAACTTTGCAGTGATTCTTTTTTTTTTTTTAATGTTTATTTTTAGTTTTGAGAGAAAGAGAAACAGTGTGAATTGGGGGAGGGGCAGAGAGAGAGACACACACACACACAGAGTCTGAAGTGGGCTCCAGGCTCTGAGCTGTCAGCACAGAGCCCGATGTGGGGCTCAAACTCGTGAACTGTGAGATCATGACCTGAGCTGAAGTCGGAAGCTTAACTGACTGAGCCACCCGGGTGCCCCTATTTGCAGTGATTCTTAAGATCAGAGATTTGAGTATTTAAGGATGAATTCCAGGAAGACCATGAGTAGTTTAAAATAGTACAAAACCCACGTATGTAAATGTGTGTGTTTGCGTGTGGGTGTGTGTGTTTGTGTGTAGGATTATGTGCATTCTTCCTCAGGAGGCGATTCACAGTTTTTATGACATATTTTAGTATAAGCCCTGAAAGCTGGTCTTTCTTCCATGTAAGGCTATCTTGACCAAACACACTGTCTGCCAAGGACTAGATAAAGACACAGGGCTTTCCACCCCCATCCCCCACCAGGCTATTTAGGTAACTGACCAGTTAGGACACTTGTCTTTGTTTGTTTGTTTTGTTTTCTCTTCTTGCACTTTAAATTCCTGCTCTTCTGTTTTAATTTCGCCAATAAAGAATGAGCTGACCAAACCCTAGATCCCCTACCCTTGACCCCAATAGAAGCAGAACTCAGGCCCACACTCTCAATCTCTCTTTACCCATGACCTCACTGCTTGGCCCCAGCTGTATCATGTCATTTTTAGAAGTTGTAATTAATAAACCTTGCCTCTTTCAAAGTTTCCTGATGCTTATTGCTGAAGGTATCTTGCAATAATAATACAAGCCACAAGGGCAGTCAAGCCACAACACGGGTTATCGATAGGCTGAGACCAGCACAAAATACACATTCAAATGATTGTAATATACAAAAGTTTATAAAAAGCATTAGCTCTGAATTTTGGGAATGTTAGCAACAAAGAACTGATTCTGTCATATATATATTTTAAAATTTTAGAAACTAAGAAGAATAAGTTATAGCAATACATCATACTGAATGAAGTTCAAGAAGCCATTAAATATCATTAGATTACCAAAAGTTTAAAGATAGAACAATCTAGGCAATTTGGGACCAAATCAACAGTGTGAATCATCCCTGGGTGTACTAATTAGGCAAAAAGAGTAACTGGTAAATGAATGATGCCCTGAAACAGAATTAGTGTTCTGTTATTCATAATTGATATGTTATATGAAGAGCAAAAAACGGGTGGGTGACAGGTTGCAGTTTGAGTTAAATCATGTCATAGTGTACATTTTCTTGAAAAAGTTTACAACTTTGATTAATCTAATGTAGCCAGAAAAAAAGACCCTGTTCTTATATGTTTTGGGTTTCTTCCTTTCTCTAATATCATAAAATATGTCAATTTTTACGTTATTCATTTGTTGTTCAATTTTTGTGTCTATAGCTCTTTATTCCGGTTGGTATTCAATTTAGTATATAGGATATTGAACTCCAGCGTCAACAAATTATCCTATAATTTATGCCAACACATACAGAATCATCTCAAGTGAACATTTTTCTTGTTATTTTTGGTGTAATTTTATTCCACTTTGCTGACACTTTTTTTTAAGGGGGAGGAAGGCAGTCTACGGTCCCAAGATAACATTGGGAGCATTAACACACACCAGAACATCCTGCCCATGCCAAGGATTAGCACACACTGCTCTTATCAAACAATCATGCATAGAAAAATGAGGCCCAGCCTCCTCCATCACTTCTCACTTTCGTGAATTGTGTGCCACGTTATCTTTTAACTAACATGTCAGTTTCCTTAGGGCTGCCTAACAAAGTACTACAAAATTGGTAATGGAAATCAAGAAGAATTTATATTCTCTCACAGTGCTGGAGGAGAGAAGTGTGAAGCTAAGGTGTCCATCCATGAAGCTGATACCTTCTGGAGGATCGGGGGAAAATTATTTCAAAACTCTCTCCTAGCTTCTGGCATTCCTTTGCTTGTAGCTGCATCACTGATCTCTGTCTGCATTATCATGAGGACTTCTTTCCAGCGTGCATCTTGTATCTCTCCTCTTATGAGGACACAAGTCACTGGATTTCCAGCCCAATATAATCTAATATGACCTCATTCTAATTACTTCTACAAAGTCTGTTTTCAAAAAAGTCAAATTCTAAGGTTACAGATGCACGTGAATTTGGGGGGACACTATTCAACCCACCGTACCTAGGAATCATTTTATGTGGTCAATAAATAGCTTTATTTCTATAATTTGTGAAATTTACAGAATAAGGCACAAGAACCCACTTTTTATCCCCTTCCATTATCTCACTTTGTAACAGAACTTCAGCATTTATTTTTGTGCCATTTCTTTTTTTATTCCCTTTCAAATGTAGGAACTCTGTTTTTTAAACAAGCTAATTACTGTTATCAAATTAATGTTTCAGATAAACCCTAAAGTGACATAGCTGAAATATCCATGTTTCTCTTTACAAGGTTAATTAAAACACACGCACACAGAGAGAGAGAGAGAGAGAGAGAGAGAGAGAGAGAGAGAGAGAGAAACCCTGAAGTTATATTGGGAGACTAAGGCAATAGATTTGGATACAAATTTCTAAGAAATATATGAACTTGGATCAGCTTTGTCATCCATTAAAACAATAGCTATGTTCTGCCTCAGTCTGCATTTTTTATGTGTGAATTCTTTCTAAATGATATCTTGAGTGGTTTTACACCTTTATTATGTGAGAGTAGCAGCACCTTGCCTGTCCTCTTCTGTTCTCACTCTGACACCATGTGTCAATCTAGATATTAATTTGAATATCAGCACATGTAAAAAATACACTAATGTGCAGTTAATCCAGGAATTTTCTGTCTGTGGTGGCTGAAATTTCACTTCAGAAGACACATCAGTGCTTTTTAATTTGAGCTGAAATTCAACATGCCTCCTGCAAAATCTCCTTGCTTCCTCAATGAATTGCCACTTCTTTCAGGAACAGATGATTATTCAAATTCTGAGGGTATACCTGAGAAAACATGACTATGGTTACAAATAGGGAAAGAAGATAGTGGGTGTTTTGGCAACTAGAAAAAGCTTCTTATGCTCCTCTCTCCCAGTGTGAAGAAGCAGAATAATGAAGTAGGGCCCCCAGCTGTTCTAGTTCCTCAGGACATCAATTAAGCCATGTATTTCTGAAATCTGTTTCCATTCCTCAATTACATGCATTTTTTGGATACACGTTTATCACCCTCTAAATCACATTCCAATTATGTTGAGGAGGATGGTGAGAGCATGAAATCTAAGCCTAAGCCCCCTTGGTGGTTAAAAGATAAGTGGCTCTCACACCACTCATGCTGATACTTCTGTAAATATTGTACTAATTTAACATTGTTCTGGACCTGCAATTTTGGCAATGACAGTTGCCATGTTTCCACTTAAGTGGTATCATTTTCAAGATTCCTAATATGTGTTGTACCTAGAGAAAAGGCTTCAATAATACTTTTATAATATAAAACAGGAAGGCAAGATCAAATATTAAAATGGTAATTAATTGTACACTTCAAATATCATGAAATTGTAATTGCATATTAATAACTACAAGTGGCTTTGGGTCTAATGAAAGAATTTAATTTTTATGATGCAGAAAGATTGTCTCCAGAAATAATGTTCTTTTGCACTGTGGTCAAACTAGCATAATTTACCTTAATAGTCATGGTGTTTAATCTGTCATTCTAGGCAACTCTAATAGTTATGGCAGAGCTCATATCTTCAAATAAAGATTGCATATAAAGCCTCACAAGAATATAGGAGTTTATAATTCCAGAAAGTATTCCTCTGACAGTAGATAGCTCTTGTAAAAAATGTAACTGGACAAAATTATTGGCCTAAATTTTTATCCACCACAGCAACCTAATTTTAATTCCTGCAGTGACCTATTAAATCCAAGGGGAAATATGTAAGTTCCTTTTAAGAGAGAGACAGAGAGAAGAAAAGAGAGAGGGAGGCTTTTTGTTCAAATAAACCAGGAAGCATAACTGGTAAGCTTGATTCAGACCAATTGAAGTAGTTCAAAAAATGAGGGTAGGCCAAAAGGGTGAAGTTACAATGGCGATGGTTTGTTTATAATTTCTCGAAATTAAATCCCTTGGTATCTCTTCAGTGAGGCCCACTATATAATCCAGCATATGTATTATAGTCTTCCCTTGGCTCTTGGGTCAACTTGGCACCTAGAAAGGCAAGCAAGAATTATTCCTGGTCCTAGAGTTTAGCATTTTAACTTGAACTAAGGGTTATTGTCATGTAATTGTTGTGGGTATTATCAAATCTATTAATGGAATTCTTGTTGATATGTTCCACCTTGAGCAACACAGTATAGAGATCTAATTCTGGTCTTGCTATAAGCTGTGTCACTTCAAGAAAATCCCAAGTCCTTTGAATCCTAAATTTACCATCAGTGTCACGAAGCTAATACTACTTCCCTGTGTTTACATACATAATCAAATAAACACAGGCGAACAAACTATTAAAAAAAAGTTCATATTAAAAAGATAGGCATTTCTACATTTACAATTGTACCTAAAACCATAAAATACCTAGGAGAAAACTTAACCAGAGAGGTAAAAGATCTATATGCTGAAAACTATAGAAAGCTTATGAAAGAAATTAAAGAAGACACAAAGAAATGAGAAAACATTCCATGCTCACAGATTAGAAGAACAAATATTGTTAAAATGTCGATACTACCCAAAGCAATCTGCATATTCAATGCAATCCTTATCAAAATAGCACCAGCATTCTTCACAGAGCTAGAACAAACAATTCTGAAATTTGTATGGAACCAGAAAACACCCCAAATATCCCAAGTAATGTTAAAAAAGAAGACCAAAGTTGGAGGCATCACAATCCCAGACTTTAAGCTGTGTTACAAGGCTTTAGTCATCAAGATAGTATGGTACTGGCACAAAAACAGACACATAGATCAATGGAACAAAACAGAAAGGTCAGAAATGGACCCACAAATGTATGCCCAACTAGTCTTTGACAAAACAGGAAAGAAGATCCAAGGGAAAAAAAGACAGTCTCTTCAGCAAATGGTGTTGGGAATCCTGGACAGTGGCATGCAGAAGAATGAACCTGGATCACTTTCTGACATATACACAAAAATAAACTCAAAATGGATGAAAGACCTAAATGTGAGATAGAAAACCAGCAAATCCTAGAGCAGAAAACAGATAACAACCTCTTTGACCTCGGCTGCAGTAACTTCTTACTGGACTTATCTCCAGAGGCAAAGGAAACAAGAGCAAAAATGAACTATTGGGACCTCATCAAGATAAAAACCTTCTGCACAGCAAAGGAAACAAAACTAAAAGGTAATTGACGGAATGGGAGAAGACATTTGCAAATGACATATTGGATAAAAGATTAGCATCCAAAATCTACAAAGAGCTTATCAAACTCAATATCGCCCCTCCAAAAACAAATAATCCAGCGAAGAAATGGCAAAAGACATGAACAGACACTTTTCAAAGGAGATATCCAGATGGCTAACAGACATGAAAAGATGCTCAACATCACTCATCACAGGGAAATACAAATCAAAACCACAATTAGATACCACCTCACACCTGTCAGAAAGGCTAAAATTAACAACTTAGGAAACAACAGATGTTGGTGAGGATATGGAGAAAGAGGAATACTTTTGCATTTCTGGTGGGAATGCAAACTGGTGCAGCCAGTCTGGAAAACAGTAAGGAGGTCCCTCAAAAAAAAAATAGAATTACCTTATGACCCAGCAATTGCACTACAAGGTATTTATCCAAAGGATACAAAAATCCTGATTCAAAGGGGCACATGCACCCCAATGTTTATAACAGAACTATCAACAATAAGCAAAGTATGGAAAGAGCCCAAATGTCCATTGAGTGATGAATGGATAAAGAAGATATAATGTGTGTGTGTGTGTGTGTGTGTGTGTGTGTGTGTGTGTGTGTAATGTGTGGATAGATATATAGATAGATGAGAGAGAGAGAAAGAGAGAGAAAGAGAGAGAGAATATTACTTGGCAATCCAAAAGAATGAAATCTTGCCATTTGCAACAATGTGGATGGAACTAAAGGGTATCATGCTAAAATAAATGAGTCAGAGAAAGATAAGCATCATATGATTTCACTCATATGTGTAATTTGAGCAACACAACTGATGAACATAGGGTAAGGAAAGGAAAAATAAGATTAAAACAGAGATGGAGGCAAACCATAAGAGACTCTTAAATACAGAGAACAAACAGGGTTGCTGGAGGGGTGTTGTGTGGGAGGATGGGCTAAATGGGTGATGGGCATTAAGGAGGGCACTTGTTGGGATAAGAACATCATGTAAGTGATGAATCACTAATTCTATTCCTGAAATCATTATTACACTATGTGTTAACTCACTTGGATTTAAATAAAATTGAAAAATTAAAAATTAAAATATTAAAAGGAATTTCTACAACTCCAGAGAGCTTACATGCATTCAGAATTCATTCACTCAAAACATGTTGAGTACTTGGTATGAGTCAGGTTCTGATTTGCAACAGGCTTATAATCATGAAGCTTACTCTTTAATTTAGAAGACAGTGTGTTATAAAATAAGTAAAGGTGATTTCAGGGAGTAGTACTCTACAAAAAGAAGCAAATGAGAGAATGGGAAGGAACCAGATTAGAGAGAGCGCTCATTACTGAAATGAAGATAAATAGATAGATGATAGATTAGATATATGATAGATCGATAGGTGATAGATATGTACATATATTACTATTATACACACACACACACACACGCACGCACACACACTATATAATACAAGGGGAAGTTGTATGCAAAATATTTAGGGGGCCTAGAGTCTAGTCTAGCACTTACGTTAGCAGAGAAAGAAAAATAGCTAATATGACTAAGAATAAGCTAGTGAGACAGGATGAAATCCTGATTAGGAGTATGATGTTGAAATTAAACAGAAATTCTTTAAAAAGGAGGAGTCATGGGGCGCCTGGGTGGCGAGGTCGGTTAAGCGTCCGACTTCAGCCAGGTCACGATCTCGCGGTCCGTGAGTTCGAGCCCCGCGTCAGGCTCTGGGCTGATGGCTCAGAGCCTGGAGCCTGCTTCCGATTCTGTGTCTCCCTCTCTCTCTGCCCCTCCCCCGTTCATGCTCTGTCTCTCTCTGTCCCAAAAATAAAACGTTGAAAAAAAAAAAAAAAAAAAAAAAAGGAGGAGTCACTTCACAAAACAGTCACAATGATGCTAAAAGGTGGAATAGATGAGGACAGAGACATATATTTGGGGTATTTTTTTTCTATTGCCTTTTTTATTAGGATTGCTTTAAATTCATATATCAATTTACAGTGAACTAATAACTTTTATATTCCAAATTCCATACTGAATATCCTTATTCCAAAACAGAATATGCTTTCTTTGTCATTATTTCAGATATCATTTCATGTTCCCCAATAGTCTTTTAAAGAGTTATTTATATATACATTTCATATTTGAACGTTATTTTCCTCTATCAAAAATGGGCTGTTTTGCCTATATTCCCACCCACAAAGAAAAGTCCTGTTAGTCAATCTGTCAGGTCCCCCTGCTCCAGAATTATGCCTGCAAACTCTAACAGTCTGAATTTGCAGTGGGTAAGCTGATTTAGTGACTAATCTGGAGAACCTCATTAAATGTATCACTACACAGAAAGAGGTATTTTTCTTGAAACCAGACTCAACTCTCATTTCTGTCCACAAAGCGTCCTTGAAAATCACTGTGAGTGTCTTGGAACAGAAGAAAGGGGATAAACTAGTCCCTAAAAAACAAACGCAACTCAAAAGTAAACTTAACAATGGTATCTAGAGATATTGCATGGTGTTTAATGCAAAATAAAGCCCTTTGAATCTGGAAGGCCAAAGATGTTAAGACAGCAGGAAAGCAACAGAGTGAGAGCGCAAAGAACATTCAGTAACAAGCTCCCCGGGTAGTCCTTAACTCAAGTTTTAATAATGTACAGAAAAGGCTCAACTGAGAAGAAAAATATAATAATTTCTAATTGCTGATGTAAAAAAAAATCCTCAAATCAAACTGTTTTATTATTTTTCGTAATAAATTAATTTTACTTACCTTACCCAACTTACACCAGTTTTGTTGAAGTGGCAATATGCCCAGATTTGGAAAACAAATAAACAAAAGAATACAAACTACTTTTCTGGCTTTATTATGGATAGACATGACACGAGACTCAGTCTTGACCACTGCACTGTATGTTAAATTCATCAGGGTTTTGTTTGTTTGTTTGTTTGTTTGTTTGTTTGTTTTCAAATCTACATATAATGGCTGGAGCTGGAGAAGACAGAGAGGACTACAGAGGCCTCAGCCCTAAATGCCCTTGAAACTGTAGCCAAGAAGGCCTTAACATTCCCCTCAATTGACAACTGTAGACATGTTTCTTTCCTGTCTCAAACATGTAATTGCAAATTATTTCTCTGTCCGACTAAGATGTATACGAGTCTCTTCTTGCCACTTACATAAGTCAGGGAATGTCTTTCTCAAGGAACTAGGAAGCATCTCTCTGAAATATAAACAAGGTAGGAAGAGAGTACCCCTCATTCCCAGTCTCGGTGGAAGGAGAGGAGCCTAACTGCAGTGGGTTTCTTGTTGTGGATTGTAAAACTGCCTTTGTCATGAGATAGGATAAAGTTTACTTTTCCTTTGTGTGTGGCCAGTTAATCAACAGGTAGCCCACAATCCCCCCCATCTTGCTCTTCAAAACTTTCCTGGTTTTGTTTCAGCAGAATTGAGTTCAGTATCTCTCCCCTGTTGTAATACTCTTGGAACAAAATTGACTTTTATTTGTTCATCTTGTCCGGCGGGTTTCTTTTTCCTTAACAGCTGCTACCCTGGACCTGTGATGCCTACCCCTGGATTTATTTGTTCTGTGAAAGAAAATTAATATCCATTTTATTCCAATTACTGTTATTTGTAAAAATTTAAGCCCTGATACACAATTTTCTAAGGAAGTCAGAAATTTTAAAGTTGAATCACAGCGTATAACCACTTGGAAATTCAATCTTTTTAGGCACATAAAACTAGAGAGAGAATAAAAATGGAGAGAAAATAAGAAAAGTACGATGCAAGTACTGAACTAAAAGACTGAAAAGCAATCCAAGTGAGATAATTTTTGAAAAATAGTGGAGATAGGGAAGATTAGGCTTTCTACAGTGAAATTTAACCCTTGCTATCTCAAAATAATTAGAAATTTACTTCTTGAGAAAACTAATCAACTTTTGTTGAGGGTTGTCTTGCATTCTAACAGAGAAAAAGACAATTATTTGCCACATATCGTAAAATACTTTTAAAAACGGAAAAAGAAAGTGTGATATAATTTAGTTTGAATTTACCTATTGTTTACATGTGCCTATCCAATAAAAGTGCTGAATCTTGTGTAAGGAAACCCTAGCACCCAACTACTAGTCATTCAGAAGGGAAACACAGAGAAGCAATGCCATCCCTAATTAAATTAGCTAAATGTTGCTGTCTGGATTTATCTAGCTGCTGTAATTTAATCAGAGCTAAATGAGATTATCGTTTAATTAAAATTGAAACTAATTAATTGTTCCAATTGTTGTTTCTATGAAAGATGCAATTTCTTAACAAAGCCACTGTGATGAAGTGAAGAGATTCACTTAGAACATCGCCTTAGGACCATTGCTGTGAATTGAACTCATTCACAATATCCATCTTCTTACTTTGGATTAACACACAGCATCGAAGAGAAAATATTTACTTTAAGCATCAGGCCTTCTAACTGTAATAGCTCCTAAAACAAGAAAGTTATTTATTCCCTAAAATAACTTTTTGAAGAAATAGAATGTGAACTCAAACAATTACAGAATTTGACTTGAAAATGTTACCCTAAATTATCTGACTTCCATTTCTATTGACATTACTTATAAATATTTTTTTTATTTTTAATTTAACAAAATATTTCTGTTAGTTGATTTGATTGATCTTTCTTTCCGACTTACCTGATTTCTGTTCTACTGCTCTGTCCTGACTTTTTCTTCCATGAACTCTGCCTTGCTTAGGCATCGTTCATCCTAATCCATTGAGAGCAATGTCATTTCCTACCATTTCTACGTTTTAATGATGGGTTGCATACTGAGGATGTGGACCGGAGAGGGGTCAGGATTTGGGTGCATTTCTGACATATGTAGCAGTTTGAGCAAAGCCAGGATGACACTTTGCTAGCATGTTTGGGAATCTATAAGAAGTTCTCACTAGTAGAAAGCCCAGATTTAGAAACAAAGTTAAAAACAATAGTTTTACTTTCTGCTGGCTTTGTTTCCTCTTCAGCAAGTTGAAAGAATTGACACTATTTCTAAGACCAAAACATTTCTTGTTCTATTTTTCTTTTTTTTTTTTTTTATATTTTTTTTTCAACGTTTATTTATTTTTGGGACAGAGAGAGACAGAGCATGAACAGGGGAGGGGCAGAGAGAGAGGGAGACACAGAATCAGAAACAGGCTCCAGGCTCTGAGCCATCAGCCCAGAGCCTGACGCGGGGCTCGAACTCACAGACCGCGAGATCGTGACCTGGCTGAAGTCGGACGCTTAACCGACTGCGCCACCCAGGCGCCCTTGTTCTATTTTTCTTGAACACATCTCATTATCGTTTCACTATCCTTTTGCATTCTGAGATCAAGTTTGCCTTTCCACGTCACCAGGTGACAAGGGAACCAAGAGAAATGTGACTTAAGACAGAATGGCCTCACTCTCCACTGCACATGAATGCTCTAGTCCTGTGTACCTTGGTGGAAATGCGATAGTCTTTCTTAAGTTTAGCTCAACAAAGTATCAGTGTCCATAGAGTGGATGAGAAAAATAAGGAGCTTGACTCATGAACCTTACAGGCACTGTCGGACTATCTTTGTATAATCACTCTTCACTGGCTAAAACCAGGGGACCGTTGAAAATTACTTTTGGCTAAATGTCAGCCTGTCGAAGGGAGATAAGTTTTTTTTTTCTTTTTTTAAAGAAAAATATTCAAACATAATATAAAACATCAACATTCTCAAGGTAGAGAATGCTTTAGGATGTAGAAGTCTTTTTCTCCCTCTATGATTTTTATTCAAGCCTCCGAGTGTATTCACAGCCCAAGGGGAAGGAAGAAATACACTGATGTCAGAATCCCAAGAAAGCTTTTGCCCTTAATTCATATGCAGTCTTTGGGCTCACTTCATCCTTTTCAGAGACTCAACAGCTCCTCTCTTTTGTTCAGGTTGTGGCTGCCTGAGGTTAGAGGAGTTGCAGCTAAATCATCCACCTAGAAAGTACACTGGATGATAACAAAATCCATAAATTGACTGCAGGAGAACCAATCTAATCATATTTTTGACATCAAATGGCTTTGTGATCTTGAACAATTATACTACTTTTTAGAGCATTTCCTCATCTCTGATGGAAAGGGATGATTAAATCACCTCACAGACCCCTTCCAATTATTTAACATTACTCGTTTTATTCCAGAATGCACAGAAAGGGTAGGTGTCCTGTAATATTGCCCAGACTGAGGTAGTAGCTGGTAATAAAGAGGCAAATCCAATTTATCCCCAGCTTTCAAAGATTCCATGTTGTAATGGGAGAACAATGAGCAAGAAAGGTCTTCCTAGAGGTTACCTTTATTTTTTTTTTAATTTTTTTTTTCAACCTTTATTTTTTTTTTTTTGGGACAGAGAGAGACAGAGCATGAATGGGGGAGGGGCAGAGAGAGAGGGAGGCACAGAATCGGAAACAGGCTCCAGGCTCTGAGCCATCAGCCCAGAGCCCGACGCGGGGCTCGAACTCAGGGACGGCGAAATCGTGACCTGGCTGAAGTCAGACGCTTAACCGACTGCGCCACCCAGGCGCCCCTAGAGGTTACCTTTAAACAGACTTCATGTAATATGGTTAGTACATGGTTCCAAATCCGAAGAAGAAACAGTGGGACTACAAAGACCATTACAAAATTCCTTATTCTTTAGCAATATATATATTGCCCAATGGAGGATACAACATGTAAGCAGATAAATTCAGTGTGGAATAACACTTTCCGTGATACAGGGGTACACACACTGCAGTAACACACATATGACAGTTATATCACCCAAATTAGAAGGTCTAGGAAGATAGAATCTGAAGCTGTGGTTTCAGTCAAAGCATAAATTTGTAATATCAATTATTTCTTCAAATAACTTCTCCAGAAAATCAAAGACAACTACTAATAACCCCCAAGATATTTTCTAGGACGTTGAGCCATGGCTCAATGAGCTGAAGCAAAAGAATCCAGAAGAGAGACGTGTTTCTCATTAACCATTTAAATACACAGCCAAACATATATGTATAAATTTTTATTTAAATATTGAATACTTTATTCCAGGCACTAAGCATAATGCACAAAAATGGCAAAGGTCTTTAATTAAATTCACAGTTTGGGGGGGCGGGGCTGGAGGGGGGCAATAGAAACCAAGTAAGCAACTAATAAAAAATTGTAAGTTAAGGTTATTGTTATACAGAAATTTAATAAGATGTCTTGATAGAAAATACAGAAGGGGCCAAGCAACTAATTTTAGCTTGGTGGCCAGCAAATTCTCCCTGATGAGATTACCCTTAAGCTAAGACTTGAAGGAGGAGTAATCCAAAGATATAAAAAGCTGGTTTCTGTGTCAGATATACATGAATGTGTTAGATAGGAGTGAAAAAGAGAAGGCAAAACATCCAGAACGCATTTTCTCAACTTATTATTCTGGAAGAGATAAATCAAAGCATTTCATTGAGAAAGTGTCGCTAAGGATAAAACAATACAATATAATACAAAACAAACAGCTGAGCCTAGTTAAGTGCTTGCTTTATATTCAAATAACTTGATCGTTTGTTGATTTATGAAATATTATTTGCTAACTGGTAAGCAGTCCATCCACTGACAAGTCCACTTGTCTAGACTACACCAGACACGGGAAATAAAATGGGTGAAGGTCCTTAAAGAAGAATTTGGCATGCTCCCTGAACAGAAAAAGGACTGCTGAGTCCAGTGTGTACCAAGTTTGAGAAGGCAACAGACGAGAGTGTGAAGGGGTCAGATTTCCCAGAGTCAATTGGACATATTAAGAAGTCTGGATTTGTTTTTACATATAACCAGAAAGCACAGAGGGCTTTTTAGAGAGGAATTATATTTTCCAATTTATACTTTTTTTTTCTAAAAAAATGATTATTTTGTTGGCAACCTTCTCTGCCACAACTAGCATAGGTTCTTGATTATTTCTGCTGAGGTTGATTCAGCTCACTGATCAACTTCATTGATACAGATAACTAAAAATTAACCAGTCTTCATAAGTTTGTGCAAAAAAATAGATGCATAATAAAATTCTGATATAAACAAATATCACACAGTAATACATATAAGATGTGAATTTATTAAACATGTACTTGAGTAAGATAAAAAAAATTCCTTCCACTGTTTATAGCCCATTTATTCAAGTTAAATAAAGAAATTGAGAAAAAATACCTGCAGAAGTATAATTTGCCACATTTTTTCCCAGAGATTATTTCCCTGACCACCAATTTTTGTGGAAGTGTTTTTATGAGCAATCTCAGACAGAGACATGATTAGAGGAGGAAGCAGGGCAGTCTTTGTTCTGCTTCTGTGATAAAATACAGTTCTGAGAATTTTTCGGGCAATGTCTTATCAAAGGAGAGTTAATCTCAAGGATATGTCAATGGAACAATTTAAACAGGTATCAAAGAGAATTAAATAAGCAATTACATTAAATAAGTAAATGCTCATTTCATCATTAAAACTATTAAGATAGAATTTTTCAAAGTGCTTAGGTATCCAAGTTATTTGTGAGCTTTTGAAGGAAAGGACAAAAATTTGGAAGCAAATCACACTGATACCTAGCATGTGGGTTTCTGAAAATGTTGGTCAAAGTACTAGATCCCACGAAAGAGTATATTGATTTAATATGAAGAAAGATATAATTATCCTATGAGTGGACAAATTCTACTTAAACAAACGTCTAATTTTATTGACATTTTCTTTTTCTTTCCCAGGGTAGAAGGGCAAAGCACACAAATGCCACTTGGACCTGGTTTATAATTAATGAGAAAAAAGCAAATGAGCAGAAGTCCTGGCAAAGAATATGTGTTGCATAAATGCATTTTAAATGAGTTAATTGGTTGCATATACGGAAGTTACCTGAATCGTACACAATGTCAGGTAGCAACTTATAATAGGATAGGAAGAAATTACTGAAAAGTGTCAGACATAAGCCTTTAAATATACAATGGATTTATGCTGATTTTCAGACAAATGAGTATATCATTTCGTATTGAGTAATTACAAAAGAAAGAGACTCTACTACTTATTATGCTTGCAACTTTTAAATTTACTTAAACTTCTTGAGACTCATTTTTTATTTATAACAAGAAAATATTTAACTCAAAGGACTATTGTACACACACAAACACAAACACACCACACACACATATTAAATGTACACACATACACCCACACATGCATACTGATCCTAGAAACTTGTAAGTTATTAACAAATAAAAACTACCACTTTCTTAAATTATAAACTCTAATGCATTTATTTTCTATTTTAATCAGCAATACTTTTGGCTTGAATCTGAAATTGGTTTTGGCCATGAAGTCAGTATTCAATTCCAACTTCTAAATTCATAACACATACTGAAGCAGAGAGATTCTTTCAACCTCCACTGTAGATGGTCGATTACAAATGACTATTTGTCTACTCCAGTTAGTGGTTTATTTTCCTGTGCCCAACTATAATTACATCCCTGTCCTGGATACTGACCCAGTTGATAAGGGACAGTTAATCTGCCTTGTATTACAAAATTTTAGTCCTCAGGAGTTGGATTTTATTTGTGTCCCCCAGCTTCAGATGAGGCCCCTTCTTTAAAGCACGATGTAGACATTGACTGGAAGAGTAGTTGATACTGACCAGAAATCCTTGCTAAAATTGTACCCTAAAATTTTGTCTTTTCCTTTGATCTCTCCCTCTAATAGGAGAGTGAATCTAGGAGGGTGGGGGAAAGGGGAAAGTGGATGATGGGCATGGATGAGGGCACTTGTTGGGATGAGCACTGGGTGTTGTATGGAAACCAATTTGACAATAAGTTACATTTTAAAAAAAAAGGAAAGTGAATCTAGATTTTTCTAACACAGGAGATATCGCTTCTTGCAGTAGAGAATCCCTATATCATCTTGAAAACAATCCTGTGCAAATATTCAGATATATTTATATAGAACACTTACGTAGTATTTACAAACACAATCTAATGAACAGAATTAACTGAATAATAATTGGCTATATATTCAATCAACATTGCTGCCAATGTGTAAATAAGTGACTGAGTGAATGACTGATTAGGAGCAGGTTGATGTCAGGTTAATACAATAAAAAATATAAAATCACTAGTGTAAACAGGTCTAATCTCAACACTGAGCATGAGGTGATCATTTTGTATTCCATTTTCTACTGCTACAGAATATCTATTAGTAAACTTTTGCTGTTGAAAGAGCCAATTATGTGTTTACAAGTGTATCTATAATTTTACACTAATAGAAACATAAATAGTATTATAGAGCTCTTATTGTTTTTAGAAGCAATAATCTTTATTATGACAAAAAAGCTTCATGTTTCCTGAGGATTAGGATTCTAATGTATTTATCTCTGTATCAATAATGTTTTGTATAGAGCCTGGCACATAGTTGATATCTCATATACACATGTTTGGTTTTTTTTTCCCTCAGCTTTTCCTGCGATGCAGTACGAATGTATTTCTTTAAAATTTTTTTTAATGTTTATTTATTTTGAAGGAGAGAGACAGTGTGAGTGGGGAAAGGTCAGAGAGAGAGAGAGGGAGGTACAGAATCTGAAGCAGGATGCAGGCTCTGAACTGTTAGCACAGAGCCCAACGAGGGGCTCGCACTGAGATCATGACCTGAGCCGAAGTCGGACGCTTAACCGACTCAGCTACCCAGATGCCCCGATTGAAAGAGTTTTATATCTAAGGTTTGTAAATGCCACATTTTCTACATTCAAGATTTTTGTCTAGTTATGATTACTAAAACTTGATTTAACATTTGCAAGTACAATTTGGAAAGAGAAAAAATAGACTCAATCCCTTTACAGACTAAGAATGATATGCTATTTTCATTCTTGACATGCAGGAGTTTCGAGATGATGAGATTATAGAACATGATAAAATTATATAGCACAGCACTTATTAGGAAAATTATAAAAAACTAAAATAAATAATAGTACAGCAGTTCCCTGGATTGAATCAAATTAGAAAAGAGCAGATAGAGGGTACTTTTCTATTTAATTTTCCCAGAAGCATTGGGTATTCATCTCTGCCCTGAGGGAACTATAATTTTAAGGCTTTGTGCGTTGGCAATCTCTGTAGCTGCTCTTCCCTTTCTCCAATCCTTTATCATGACTGAGATCTGAAGAAACACGGCAGATCTTTATGATAATCTATGTGTCAGAAGACAATATTTGGAGTATTTGATATTTTTGGAGCAGTTTAATATTATTTGAAAAAGATGAAATTAGGGGTGCCTGGGTGACTCAGTTGGTTAAGCGTCCGACCTTGATCTCAGCTCAGGTCATGATCTCAGGCAAAGTAACTAAATAATTACTATTTAATTTATTTATTTTTTTTTCCAACATTTATTTATTTTTGGGACAGAGAGAGACAGAGCATGAATGGGGGAGGGGCAGAGAGAGAGGGAGACACAGAATCGGAAACAGGCTCCAGGCTCTGAGCCATCAGCCCAGAGCCGACGCGGGGCTCGAACTCACGGACCGCGAGATCGTGACCTGGCTGAAGTCGGACGCTTAACCGACTGCGCCACCCAGGCGCCCCAATTACTATTTAATTTAATTAGTTCCTGAGTTCCAGCCCTGCAGTGTCCGGCTCTGTGCTGACAGCATGAAGCCTGCTTGGAATTCTCTCTCTCCCTCTCTCTCTTTCTCTCTCAAAATAAAGAAACTTTAAAAAATTTATAATAAAAAAAGGAAAAAGATGAAATTAGCTATATCAAAGGGAAATTAGTAACAAAATTTAAATAAGTGAATACAGGAGATAAAAATTAAATCATAAAAATATTCAATCAAAAACTAACCCATCAAAGAAAAAAAATGATCAAAGTAAACAACAGAGCTAAAAGGATAGTAGATTTTAATCCAGCTTTATCAATTATTACATTAAATGTAAACACTCTGAATTTACCAATTAAAAGACTGTAATTGACTGATTGGATTATAAAGAAGGCCCTAGTTTTATTGTGGCAACAATAAACCCACTTCAAAGATGGAGAATACGTAGGTCAAAAATAAAATAATGGGAAAAATATTATGTAGACACCAATCTAGAGAAAACTGACACGGCTGTGTAACCATTAGAAAAAATATACACTTCAGAAAAAGGAAGATTACACAGGATAAATATTATAAAATGATAAAGTGTTCACTTTACCAGTAAGATGTAACAATCCCCAGATTACTTATGGCTTGAACAAATGAACTTCAGACTACATGTGGGAAACAAACGACATAGTGAAACAAGAAATAGGCAAAAGCACAAGTGTAGTGGGAACTCTCAGTAATGGATCGCAGAATATCAGTAAGACTATAGTAGTCTCCATCCCACAAAAGCTGAATATATATTCTTTTCAGAGGCACATGGAACATTTGCAAAGCTATAAAACAAAGACAACACAACAAATTTGAAAGAATTCGATTCATGCAAAGTATATTCTTAAAATGTAATTAACAGAAAGGTATCTGGAAAATTGTTAAATATTTAAAAATTAAACAGTACATCTATAAATAACCCATGGATTATCTATAAAAATAGAAAAGTAGAAAATATTTTAAATAATAATATATGTATATATATTTAAGTTTCCAATTTAATAAATAAAAGTACAAAGAAGGAACAATACAGAAAAGAGCAGAAATAAATAAAATTTAAATACATTATTTATATGCATGTATGTATATATTTATATATATTTAAATACATTTAAGTAAATAAATATTTACTAAATAATTACTATTTAATTTAATTATTTAATTTAATAAATTATTAAATAAATTATATATGTGTGTATATATGTATGTATGTATCTATATAGATATACATATATATTTATCTATATGTTTAAATCATCAAGTCTGTGGTGATTTGCTATAGCAGCCTTAGGAAACTATCTGGTGTATCATAATACTTGATTTTTCAGGTGTTAAAACAATCATATTCCTTGGGTAAATCTCACTTGTCCATCTTGTATAATTATTTTCATATATTGTTGTTCAGTTCCCTAGTATTTGTTGAATATCTGTGTCTATATTCATAAAATATATTGGTCTGTGCTTTTCTTGAGTTATCTTCGCCTGATTTTGTTATCAGGGTAATACTTGCCTCATGAAATAAGTTGGGAGATATTCCCTTCTCTTCTGTTGTTTGAAAGAGTTTGTGAAAGATTAGTGTAAATTATTCTTTGTATATTTGGTACAACTCATCAATTGAAACATCTGCACCTAGAATTTTCATTGTGGGTAGTTTTTTGTTCTTTTGGGGTTTTTTGTTTGTTTTTTTGTTTTGTTTTGTTTTCTTTTTCTATACTTTGTCTTTCTAGGAATCTATCCACTGCATCTAAATTATCCAACTCCTTGGCATTTAGTTGCTCATAACATTCTCTCATATTTATTTTTTTATTGTTGCAAGGCCAGTAGTAATGTCCTCCTGTTCATTCTTGATTTTAATAATTTGAGTCTTTTTTTCCTCTTGGTCAGTCTAGCTAAAAGCTTGTTGATTTTGTTGACATTTTCAAAGAACCAATTGTTGGGCTTTAAAATTTTTTTATTAGTTATAATTCATTAACTTACATTCAAATCCTTATTATTCCTTTGTTGTACTTCCTGTGGCTTTAGTATATTCCTGTATTTCAGTATATTAATATGGAAATTAGGTTATTGATTTAAGATCTTTTTTCTTAATTAATGTAGACATTTACAGCTATATATTTCTCTTTAAACATGCTTTAGCTGAATTCCATAAGTTTGGGTATATTGGGTCTTTCTCTGAATTTCAAATCATTTTCTAGTTTCCCTTGTGATTTCCTATTGATCCATTGGCATTTAGAAATGTATTATTTAATTTCTACATATTTGGAATTTTCCAGTTCTTTTGATATTAATTTCTAATTTCACTACATTGTGCTCAGAGAACATAATTT